>NC_021161.2:41836067-41879092 GCF_000331145.2 Cicer arietinum
TATATATATAATATTTATTCCATCCCTTAGATTAGAATATAAAATTACAAATACTATAATATAAACTAAAATAGATCAATTTATGTACATATCATCTAATATATTATATGTGTAACATATAAATATAATATTAATAACTATATTATAATATGATCACAAAAATGGTACATAAATCAAATATTAAAAAAAATCATCTTTTCAAAATTATTTTAATAAAATTTATTTACGTAATAACCTCACAACTATTTGACAATATTCACTTACAATATATACCACATGGATCAAATTGCTTTAATTGATTTTTTTTTAAATAATTTGAATAAAGTTATTTCGAAGATTAGTTATCTCGTATTTGGTATTGGATCCACACTAGTTAAGTGAATTTATAATTGATGAAAATCGATTTGTTAATATAAATCAAACAAATACTATAATAGGATATAAAATCAAACAACTTCGCACCAAGACAACAAATAAAATAATGTCGCACTCAAACCAACATAATCATGAAAAAACACGAAAGAAAATCAAATCTACGTGGAAACTATTTTGAACAAAATGAAAGAAAAAACGATACAAAAAGATATTCTGAATCAAAAAGTGACTTAAAGCTACCTCTGTTTGATGAAATGTTAGGTTGAAAAAAAATTGGCTTAATATTAGTTTTCACATTTTTCTCACTTTAAATTCTGAAAAATGAAAATAGTAAATTGGTTTTTGGAAGAAAAAAATACATATATATTCCTTTATAAGTTTAATCTAATTTTTTGCTAAAGTCCTTTGAGTTTTTTTTTTCACTTTAGTTTTTTAAATTAATTTTATTTGTATTTTTAGTCAATTTTGTCTCAATTTCAAAAACAATCAATGCAATTAAAATATATAATTATTAGAAACTCTATCAAATATTGTAATAATATATCTCTCATATTAATCATTCAAAAATATTCATCTAATCTTATAAATGATCTATATTTTTTGATTTTCTGTACAAGCATTTAGAAATGTGTATAACTTTAAAAACATAATATTATATAATTTATTTAAAGGCAAAGTTATTTTCTTAGTTTCAAGCTTTTGATTAGTCCTTTATTATTATTATTATTATTATTATTATTATTATTATTATTATTATTATTATTATTATTATTATTATTATTTTTAAGTTTATATTTTGTTATATTACAAAATATTAAGTAATGTCGTCCTTTTTTTAGTTTCCATCACTTTATTAAAAAAAACTTACACGACTTACAAAACATTGAACTATGTATGCTACTTACACGGTCTTAGTTATATTAGACTATTTTGATAGAAACATAAGTAAAAAGAATTATTAAAAAATTAATGTTTTTAATTTTTTAATTAAATATATCATATTATTAACTATTATTTTTATTTCATTCTAAATAAATCAACTCATTATTATTGTATCTTTGTTTAACATAATCATTTTCTTTTTATCAAAACAAAACACTCATAATTCCATCATATTTATCAATCAAGGTGGTCATCATTTATCTTCTTCTCCTAGGGTATACTATCCATACTTTTCATTGTCATCATTGATTACAGATAGGAAGCATTGTCCCAAATACCAAAGGCTGCTAGCACGGATAATTGAAGCCAAGGCATGGAAGCTTGATAAATGCATATATGTTGATTCTCGGAAGTTATTTTTTTTTAACAAATTTCTCATTTAATTTTTTTTTAACAATTTAATCTTTTAAGTCGATTTACAATAAATTAATCCTTCAAGTCTATACACGATTACGTGATTAATCTTAAAAAAAGAAAAACTTAATGTTCAAGAATCCAAAATAGAACATTAAAAAAAGGAACTTTTATATAATTCAAATTAATTTCACAATTTATCACCAAATAATCCAAAACAGAACATTAAAAAAAACATTTACACTTCAAAATAAACATGCTTAAATCTATTACTTTGACTGTCTTATTGTCTTCTTTAATCTGGATGGTTTAGATGATCTAACATTCTTGAACACAACAAAAGTTTTATTTGTAGTTGATGTTTGAGATTGCACATCAGCTTTGTGTAATGAATTGCGTTTAAAAAGTTAACTACGTAAACATTTATTGATTTAAATGACTAACTTATTACAAATATATCTTGTTAACTTGTTAAAAATAAATTACTTAAAGGTTTCAAAGGATAAGGATGCATTTAGCGTAATTGCTAATACAACAACTTATCATCCCTGTTTCTCCAACCTTGAACAATCAAATGCAAACATCTCAGCACCAGACACACCATACTGCATTGCAGTGAAAGGATATAGGGCAAACGATGTTCCTTGTCAAAGATAAATATTTAATTTTTGGTATACATGAAAATCTATTTGCTCAACACTTTTGCAATTGATTTCCAACATGACATCACTAAATTAGAAACCAAAATGACATCTATGAACTAAAAACAAATGCTATAAATAGCTGAATCGAACACAAGAAGTTGACTTAACTCTTATATAAAACCTATTCTACTTTTTACTATTTAGATACAAAAAAATCCCTATTTGTAACATGTCAACCAGTGAGTTCTACCATCTATCCTACTCAGTTAACTTATGAGTACATACTATATTAACTGTACAGGATCTTTAACAGCGATGCATGAATGATAGACAGCCTTGTGGACAAGAGGTACGATGAAACCTATCGGTAAAACTCTTCAACCTGCTTGCACCTTCGAGCAATTACCTGTAATTAATTCACAACAATATACAGGGTTCACTTCAATGAGGAAAACACTAAATTCTCCGTTTTCCACGTCTTTTATTACTACCATCTATATCAACTAGCCTTGATGATGATGGAGCATGTGAGGGTGCTGACAGGCCAATAGATTCTGGAATATCAAGATTGACTTCCACAGTTGGGCCTGCCATTGCACGCTTGATGTCAAACTCATGTAACCTTTGAACTTCAAATCTTACTTTATCAATCTGTTAATAAAAATGGTGAAACAAAATTTAATTAACTAAAAACCTAAACACACATAATATTGCTTTGTCAAGATGAGCTTAGCTTACTATTTCAATATGATATATGGATGCTTGTGCATCAGCCAGTCTCTTTTGAAGATCTTCAGATCTTTTAGTCTGAAACTCAACATTCTGCATTTCGTTTCCTGTTTCTCCTAATTCTTGATATAAAGCTGCAAGAACCGAGAAGTATATTCGTAGAGTATTTTTTATAATAAAAAAAAATCTTTACAAGAAAGAAATGAAGAAAACACATTCATCCACCATCAATATGTCTATCAATGTTGCCACTATCTAACAGCGAATGTGTTAGCTAAGTACCGAGCTAGTCCTCTATAAATGTGTTGAGTCTACAGAGATTTAATGAGCTTAACTTACTGTTTCGAACACGAGAGTCTACGCATAAGACCATGCGAGCTTGTGAGTTGAATCACAATTTTAAATACCATGACAATAGAGAAGTTAATGTTTTGTGCACCACGCAGCCTTATCATTCAGCTGTTCCATTTTAGGCTTTTCAACAACAAAAAATTGACCATTTTCATTTAAGGCATTCATGGGAGAAAATAACCATTATGTTATTGACTAGTTCATGCACCCTCAAACTTGTGATTCTATGCAAAATTGCAAAATCTATACGAGTCTACTCAAGTTTACACAAAGCAAGTTGACTTGACTTTTATACCTAGAATTATAACTCTACGATTCTGAGTTAACTCAAAGATCAACAGTCATGGGTATAATCAACCATATTCATTCATTTATAATACGGTGCAGTTCAGACAACACTTCCTCAATGTTTTTCCTTATTATTGAGAATCTCTTTGCGACGCTTTCTCCCATTTTCTTACATTTCTAACTTTGGTTAAGTAATAATAACTCCAAATTCTTTTGGCAGGAGAACAACGTAAAAATAAAGTACTTAGGCCTTTAAACTGCTAAAGCATGACACATCAGAAAATGATTTCCTACCGAATCTTCGAACCTACATCAGATCGCTAATAATAATCGAGTTAATCCAGATCAAATGAAATCCTGACCTTGAAAGCCACTTGCTTCCTTGATAAGATTAGTGAGGTCAGAATGAGCACAAGGAGAGGATGGAACTGGGAAAAAAAATAGTATTGACAGGTATAGGTTCCATAATAACTCAGGGTCCAGATACTTTCAACCATATCCAAAGAAGGCTGAATAGGATCAAGAAGAGAAAGTAGGTATACTAAATCAGAGATTAATGAGGTACTGAGGACATAAAAAATTGCAACAAACAGCAATTCACTAAGAATATAATCAATTTATCAAATAGTGGGAAATGGGGCAAGGGGTTACGAAAAACAACTACATCCTACACATGGGGAAATCTATAAATTTTAGGAACATGTGTATTAAGTCAAAAGAGATTAGGATAGTTTACGTTATCACTTATTACTAGAATTAGCATTAGAAGTCTTATATATGTATGTTCATTTGATGAATGAACAAGAGAGTTTACCTTCAAATTTTCATATGGCATCAGAGCTCCCAACCTGAGAGACTCTGCTTTCACAAACAAACCTAAAACTAGAATTGTTTTTGTGCAGAAGGGAATGTGGACCCAAGGGAAAATGACATAACCCATAACCATTTATGAATTTGCCTCCCATGGCAGATTTCTGAGCCTAAGTAATGAGGCTGAACAGGGCTGGAATCAATTGTTCCAAACAATGATATTCTTCTTGGATCACTGGTTCTAATCTGACAGGTTGGACCAATCGAGCCATACCACAGCTCTTACAAAGAAAAAGTTCACCATATCTACAGGATCCTTAGAAAAATATTTTCTTGTCAACAAATAGATTACACATAAAAAGCTGCCTCTCCACTCTCTCTCCCATTATAACCCATGACAAAGTTTGACAGATGAGCAACAGAGGGGATTACTTTGTTAACAATATTGAATCAGGATGACATAACCACAGAAAAGAAGGTGCCTTTTCATCTGTCAAAACCTCTTGCAGATCATTTGGATAACTAAAACCAAAAAGAATCTGGCCTAGAATTACCATGCAAAGTAACACTCAAACAAGTAAAAGATTGTTGTATAACTAACAATCAGTCCATGCAGTTCAGAGACAAAAAGCCCGCCCTTAAACAATGTTTATCACCAAACCAGAACAGAGCACACTGCAAGAAATGCAAGGCATGGTGGAAGCTATCTAAATACACAGACAAGAATAAAATAGTGTGATCTACAAAATTTTGACACATTTAAAGTAATTAAAAAGTTATTTTGCAATCAATAACTATTACGAGAGGTACCTGTCAAAACAGACAGCACCCAGACTTGAGTAGGAATATCATAAAGCTTCTTTGCCAAAGTCAGAGACGATTTCAATATCTCCCTAGCCTGTACAGTGTCATGCATTGCAAGGGCCAAACTGCCAAGGGTTGTTAAATATTGGGAAATAAGTTGAAGGTTCCCCAAATAAGTATGTGTCAGCTGTACTCCCCTCGCCAAGCGATTTCTACAACAAATTTGCAACTTAGACGAAGGTAGAAGAAATAGAAAGAAACATCAAACTAAGGCGCAGAAACTATTCTTATTGTTTGTGTTCATGTTTAAAAAACTGAACCGTTGAAATAAAAGAATCAAGGATCAATAGTAAAATTGGGGATCTTAAATTATAGATAAAATATATAGGTAAAGGATATTCTTTCATGTGGATACATAGATAAAAATATATTTTATCAAAAATAACATAAGAACATTGAGATTAGACGCACTATATATAGCAGGTTTGATTAATGGTGGACATTCTCATCACATGAAACAAATGTTGACCGTTGAAAAGTGCAATAGAAAAACTTGAAAGCCACATGGTCTGTAGAAAAGGGGGAAGAAAATTGTTGTGCAGGTAATTTGTGGGAATTGATTTTAGAAAAATATTTAGCCACCAAAACCAGGCCATCTTCAGCCGGTTTAAATATTTGACTGGTCAGAGCCAGAGTTCCATTTGACTGGAGTTTTTAACTGAAACAATTATGATATGAGTATTGACTGGACCAGATGTAATGCCAGTTCAACAGTTTCCTGGTGGAACTGGACAGTCTGGTCTGATTTTCTAAACTGATTTGTATCCCTCTTCAAGCTCAGGAATTTTGTGATTCCAGTCTTCTTCACTCAGACATGTGCAAATTCAAAATATCTGTTAGACTATTATTATTATTAGTAAATAAATATTATACATTATTATAATTATTATTAGTAAATAAATATTATATATTATTATAATAGCATGTTTATAAGATGGGAATAAGAAACTGACTTGTGGTCAGTTTGGTAACTGCAATGGCAGTTTATTTATGTATATAGGGCAGTTATTTTATGTATAAAATAAATGAAAGTCGTAGGGGTTGGTTATCTTGGCATTTCTATGAATTTGGGGGCCTATAGCTATTGGGAGAATTCTGGATCTCTCAAATATCCAAAGAATATAATTGTAATCTTCATTTTACAGAAATATACCAGCTGGTTTCTATCAATATCACGAGATACTGAGAATGTGTGATAAATATTTTCTTTAAGACAGATGTTCTCTGATCTTTAATTGCATTTGCAGACATAAACTAATTAGTAATCTTTGCTTATTATTTTTAAAAATAAATATGACCAGCTGTCAGAAAGCTTGTGATGATAAGCGATTTTGAATACAAAATAATCTTATTCAAAATAAGTTATTTGAACAAATTGAAGAATTATAGTTGTGATGCCGACAAAGCAGAAACATGTCAACATTATATTTTGTATTTGCAGATAAACTCAACTGAATTCTTGGGAAATCTTCCTCATTGATTTATATCATTTTCTATCAAATAGATATAGAAAGAAAAACATTTCCAATATAAACAAGACTATAAATTGGGGATTCACGTCCAGACAAATAACCCTGATCAAATTTGAACAAAAACTACATGAAAAATTAATTACCTTGCTTCTTGTATATCTTGTTGCTTCATCAATAAAAGACCATAAACAAAAAGAACACCTGTTTTCTCTCTAACTCCTACAAAAGAATCCATTACTTCATAAACTGGCCCAATCAAATCAAGTGCCTGCAGGCAAACTAACTTTTGGTCAAAAAATAGTATTCATGGGATCAACCTGCTTCAAAAAAAAGTAAATAGCACTGATTTAATTAGAGGTACTATTCCACCTGCGAAGTAGATTCAGCATCACCAATGCAGGTATAAGAAACAGCTGCATAGACTTGGCACATAGCTTGCATTGATTTGCTCTCTGTAAGCTACACCAAAATATGTAGAGTTATTTCTGGATGACCGTTTCCGCAACCCAGCATATGAATGTATCACAATTACAAAACTGTAAAGACTACATCTTGATCACTACAAAAATATCTGTTGAATTCCAAATTGTGGCTGAGGATAAGTCATTTATTGACTGATTATTCTGTAATTCATTTAATATATTATATAGGACAGCTGTAGTGAATATCAAGGGACCTTGTACAGTTAATTCCTCCTATTTAATTCTGATTTATTTATTAGACTAGGTAATGCTGAATTTAAACCAGAATTTGTAACCATTTTGATTCAAGAAATGAAAATATCATTTCCTCAATAATTCACAACATCACATCTATGTTATAGACATATCCTATATATACCTTTACTGCTTCAATATAATGAAAGGAAGCTTCGTTATAACAGCCAACAGAATGAGCATATTGGCCTCTAAGCATCTCAATGATACATTCACATGGCTGTAATATTGTTGGAAACCGCATGAACCAATTTTTCATCTGTACCAAAGCCTGAAAATTTGCACAGAATGCCATTAATAATTTCAAATATGAAGTATAACAGGATGCAAAATCCAATACACTGGTACAAGAAAAATACCACCAGAAGCAAGCCATCTTGGTGGATATTAAATGAGATTTGAAGTTTAACAGAATAAAATGCAATCTATCACTTTGTCTCAATCCCATCCTCAATGTTCTTAAATGGCTGTCATGACTGAATGGTGTGGCAATTTTATTGCAAAATGCCATTTTGAGGCAATGTTGGGGCGGATTTTACAAGGCCGCCACTATTTCCATGACGGGCATGGTAAAAAAAGCACCAAATCAACATAAAAGGGAAAAGAAAGATGGGCAAAACAAACCTGAACTGTTTTAACCTCTAAAAACCCATTTTGCACACAACTGACTCAACTTTTCTGCCATCGATCACTTGCACTACTCTGTCGCCTCGCCTCTTACCCACACATCTCTATCATCTCTCACTAGTCACTTGCCCAATTTGGTGAACAACAAATCTCCAGTGAATAGCTCATTGCGAATGACTTCAGTTTTCTTAAGTATATCATGTGCAAGCAAGCCATGTTTTCTCTTCCTCCTTTTTGTATTATTTATTTCCATTTTTCTAAGTTCCTCTGTTCTTTTCTTGTTCTCTTATTCTACATAGAAATCTATCTCTATTTCTTTCACTCTGTTTTGTAAATTGTGAGCTTCTCAGTCTATGTTTTGCAAAAAGAATATTATTATATCAGGGTCCTGTTTCTTTTATTTTTGTTGAGTTTCTATTATATGATTTTGTCTTCTCTGTTTAACGGTTATTTTTTCTTCTTGTTTTTAAAATTATGTTCTACAACTTTTTTAGTATACTTTGTGTGTGTGTGTGTGTGTGTGTGTGAGAGAGAGAGAGAGAGAAATATTTTTATTATAGCCACCATACTCCCACCGAAGGTCGCAATGCTGTCCAGTACATTTTGTGAATGATTATGGGCTTGTCACCAGGAACCACCATCAGCCATTAATAACATTGCTCGTCCTTAGGGCTCACAAAATGTACAATAGGAATCCAAATATATAAAAACAACGGGAACATAACCAACCTCTTGTGCTTCAACGAATTCTGCTCGTGTGAGCTCTATGGCCACTTTGTTTTCAAGAAAGTGAATTAGTAGCATTAAGTATACTCCAGCCATCCAGATAGAAGAGTGTTGCAAGTCCACTTCTGCTAAACAAGAAATTTCAATAAGGTTGCTTATGAAAACCTTGTTTGCATGGAAGCATAAGAATCTTGAAGGTAATATAAGAATAATGAATCTCACCTCTGACACAATCAGTAATTCCAAGCTTCACTAACTCATCTGCAAGGAAGAAATATTATTTCTATAAGAAAAATGAGTCAAAACTGGCAAGGATTACTAGTCTCCACACAGCAATGCACACCAGCAAGGAACAATATGAAAATCAATTTGCATGATAACAGAAACAACTCATCAATCACTCTTTCAGAATGAAAAATTTCAGAGTGATGCTTCTAATCAAATGGTGTTTCAAAAATGCATTGGACATTAGATCCTAGAAACCAGAAGAAAAGACATTTTACTGCTATGATTGGACAAATAGATCAAAAGCCAAAACAAGAAAAAATTACACAAACACGCAGATCAAAAACAGTTTCTGGACAACCTTGAATTAAAAGCATCCCAGACTGTATGCGCTTTCCACACTCCTTAAAAAGTCCTTTTGGGCGCCCAAATATAACAACTATTAGATCAACTAATGCATAGACAGCACTTTTAGGGAGCCATTCCCCATCTATAGGAGGTGGTGCTAACTGAAGCTTATCTCCTAGTGTCCTTCTGCCATTCCCAAAATATACTGGTTCCAGAGATTCCCGCCCAATTGAACTGAACCCATTCATTTTTCTCAACTGTTCTTGAATCATTGCTTGCTTTTCTGACAGTGCTACCTTTTCCCTGTAGTGAAGATCAGACCTGGATAGACTTTGATCTAAAGCACTGAGCTCCTTCACTAGCTCTTGCATATGTTGTGCTTGCTTCCTATCAGCCTTCACAGCAGCATCCAGATTGTCTACATGGGGTGCAGCATTCTTGTAATCACATAGCCGCATCCAATAGAATATGTGCAGTAATTCATTATAAAAGAGCAAGCCAGGGCATTGTCGTCTCTGAGCATTGTGTGGAAGCAAAGGAGGAAGGCATTAGATTAAAATAAAAAGGAATCATGGTATAGGTCAGTTGAAAACATACACATGCCTGTGGGAGTACATTGTCTACAAAAGGAAAAGCAAGAAGCCAAAGAACATTTTAACTCACATTATCTGGCTGAATTGACTCCCAAATCTCATTGCATTTATTAACAGTTTGCTCAAGCTCGGCCATATTATCATCATTCCATTGCATGAGGTGGACATGCAACATTGAAGTGGCAAAAAACATCTGGTCCATTATAATAAAACAAGGAATTACAGACAGACAAATGGCAATATTATAGCCAACTCAGCATAATTGGAGTACCCTTTACTATACGCACCGTGTGTGAAAAGAAGTAAGATTGTCATAATGGAAGAAAGTAAAAAAGATGAAAGTGAGGAGTTAAGAATAAGGGAAAGAAAAAAAAAGGGTGGATTTATTCATTTGCAAATTTCAATTTAGTTTTAATTATATTTATGTTATAACTTTACTAAAAATATTAATAAAAAAAGTGATTTTGGGGTTTTTTGGACAAAATTTGGAAAGATAAAGGTTCTACCTATTTTTTTTTTGGAAAAAAGAAGGTTCTACCTATTAATGGTAAGAATTCAGTTAACTAATGAATTAGTGCAAAGAGCAGAGCAGGAAGCAAAGGAGATGTCTTTTTTTGTAACCTTTGACAACTAACCTGCAACTCAGGGGAGCGTACTTCAGTAGCACAGACATACCCACATTCTAAGACGGATATTGAACCCCGATAGTCCCCTTCAATTAACAGAACCTTTGCAAGCTGTGAATTGAAGTTGCAAGACCACAACTTTGTTGAAATCCTTCAACAAAATAAACAACAGACTATTAACATGCAGGTAGAAGCAGCATTGGTTAGTAAAATTCTAGGTAGTTAATCCCAGATAGCGAAGTGTTGCGGCCAACACCGAAAGTGGGATGGTGACCAACCACGCAGCCGTGGCCAGGCACTGTGTCGCACCTCTCTGGCGCAATCTCGCCGGGAAATGCCGTGCAATGCAGTCGTAATTATAAAATATAACATATTATAAACATATGTGATAAATAATTTACTATTTCAAGCACCGAATTTAAAAATAAAAAATTAAAGTTTTCCACCTCTTCACGAATATCAAATATTGAACCTTTGACATATATATTATCAGACACGAATACTCAAATGAAAAAGTAAAAGATAATTTCCATGCTGAAAAATGTAGGTATAGGTATATTATTACTATTGAGTTTTTCTGTTTAGTACAAGACAAATGGTACAAATGCATGAAAAGAGGGAAAAGCAGACATGATTGAGGATATGGAATGAAAAAAAAAGAACATTTCCTTGACAATTTACACTCTGGTGTAGATGTTACAATTTATGAATTTCCTTTCATACTAATCAGCATTTTCCATTACTATTTACTATATACAGGCTATGGCTATTGTTTTTATACTCTCTCCCTCAAGTTAAAACATATAAATACACACACCAAGCTTGTTGAAATTTATAAATGGAGCATAATACACCTATTATTTACCATCTGGAACTACCAGTGTTGTCAATCACGCATCACGAAAATAACAATTGGTTCAAATTCTACTATGCTACAGAGTTATAGTGTCGCTATAGCTTCTATTTGACAATACTTTGTACTAAATAGTGTTTCATGAAACAATTGTGATTTGTTCATATTCACTGCGCAAAAGTGCTACTACTTGACAACGCATTAGCTACTTGCTAGCAGACCCCAGTTAAAATGGGTGGTAGTTACAGTTAGTTTAGGGAGAGACAACAAGTGTAAATAAGAGGGAACTAATTGTGATCAGTTCTTTTAGACTTGGAGGGTGATATTCTATATCCATATTTTTCGGCACTGTTTCTCGACATCTGTTTCAGTATCTTTCTTATACAGACACGGATATTGCTTCCCACCATTAAACACTGCATTTTTAACACCAATTCTTATCTGATGTACTAACTAGCCTGTTTGAATTAGATTCCAATCAAAGCAAACAGGAAAAAAAAACTTCCCAATGCATTTTTTACAAAAATAACAATAAGTTAGCTTTGTTCAAAAGCCCGTTTAATCCCGCACCAAAGCTAAACCATGCAAATATGCTCTAACATTGTCCAAAGTATCCAACAAATCATAATTATATCTATTCAACCAAACAAGGTTTAGAAGCCGTTTTGTACACAACCTACAAAGGTATTGCCCCAAGCTGAGGATGCTAGATTGATCAATCCAATAACTCAAAGAAAGCGAGATCTAACAAAAATAAAGCAAAAGTCATTGTTGACAAAGGTTTTAACTTGCAGTGCAGCCGCAATCCTTGATATTAATTGCAATTGCAGATACATTAAAAACGTTGATGTCACAATCCAAATCACGGTTGCTGAGCTTTTCTTAAAACTCTCTATCTAAAAAAATATGGTGTTCCATTAAAGGATTCAAAAAAAGGTCTGCTACCACGATCACGCCGCAACATCGTGAATTTTTGTCTGTGAAGGCAATTTGAGTGCGATTGAAACCGTACAGCCGCATTTGACAGCAACTCTCCACAATATCTAGGATCACGACAAGATGAAGACTAGGGTTTTAAATAAAGGTCTAAAATTGCGATCTAGGCCGCGACATAATGGTTTCTAATGTTGCAAAAAATAGGTAATGAAATATAAAACAAAAAAGATATTGTTGACCGAGGTTATAAATTGTGATCTTCTCACATTCCTTAATATTGATAGTAGCCGCAGCCCGCAGAAATATCAAAAACCTTGATGTCACATCAAACCACAGTTACTAACCTTTTCTAAAACCCTATTGATGATCAAAGAAGATGTTTCATTCATACATTCATGGTTTTAAAAAATGCTAAGCAGCCGCAATTTGACTGCGATTGAAACCGTATCAGCCAATATTTGAAACAAATTCTCAAAATCTCCACACCACAATATCTAAATTTCCACGCAACCACAATTTAAAACCATGGTTCCATTAATCAAAAAAGTAGTAAAATTAGAAGCGTAGTATAGGAGACATACTCTTTTCCAGCAGAGGCAGTAAGGTCAAGACCCTTATACAATACTTGTTTCTGAGGTGGAATAGCTCCAACAAGATGATAACAAAGACTCAACAAACTATAAGCTCGGCACTTCAATTCAAAACAAGACGGTATAGACTTCAAAAGCAATTGCTACAAAAAAGTCCAAAAAAAACTTAAATTTAGTCTACTTTTATTTTGTCAAAACATTTTCTATTTTCGTTTTCTAAAATTCGTCATAATATGACTTGAGATACTAGACTCTTAAAGTGAATAAATATTAATATTTCTAAAAACAATGAAAATATTAAAAGAATCTTAGTAGGACCTAACACTTTTGAACAATGTGTGTCCCGGTGTCCAATACCGACATGACATAGACGCATTGATTACAGTCAATTAATCCATTTTACTAGTTACACCTTTTTTATTTCCTTTCGCGCTCAAATAGTTTAGGTGAACTTAATTCACGTACCATATGTAAACGTGGTTAAAAATATACGTTGAAGTCAGTACAAAAGGTTATTTTTTTGAGTGTAACTGGAAATAAAATGGGTGTAACTAACAAAATTATAAATTAATTCATTTTTTCAAATTATTATTATTAGTGTGGATATATCAAGATTGTGTTTGGTATTTGTGGTTCATAAAAAAGATTTGTTTTCATTATTTCTAGAAATATTGCATCCCTACCAAACATTTCATGTTTTCTAATTCACAATAGTTCACTTAAAAAATCTGACATAAAATAAAATAAAAAGGAAGATTAATTTAAAAAAATAAAAAAGCAAATTGCAATATGAATAAAAGAGAGAAAATAGAAGGAAACTAACGGAACGTTCGAGATGTGATTTAGCGTGGTTAACGTTGTGAGAATGATGAAGAAGGAGAGTTGCAATGCGAAGACGAGTTTTGACTTCAACAATTGGGAAAAATGAAACCTGACTTTGACATATTGCTTCTAAGCATTTAACTGCTTTTCCGATTTCGCCTCGATTTTCGTGATACTCTGCTAATCCCCATAGTCCTTCCACTACTGCTTCCATTTCCGATTCTTCTTTCTGCTAATTTACCCTTTTCCTAAATTCTACCTCCAATTTCAACTCCTAAATATCCCTATTTCCTAATTTTTCAATTTCAGTTTCAACTTTTTTTTTTGTTTGAAGTGGTTTGGGTGGATGTGTTGTTTAAACTTTAAAGCTAGACTAGACAATGGAGTCAATAGCGGTGAAAAGAGAAGGAAAAGAAAAGGAAAACTGTCCGATTTTTGTTTTCTCTGTGTTTGCTGGGCTTGTTCTCGGGGACTACTATTCACACCCTAACTTTATTTTATAATAACACTTTAAATGGTATGCACTTACAAAAGTTTACAAGGTTAAGAAATTATCAACTATTATGGAGTTATTTTATATTACGATAAAAATTAATATTATTAATAATTGTGATTGATCTATAATATAATTTTTTTTATTTGACTCAAAAAAAACTTAGTCTATAAACAAAGACTGTCTTGTATGCTTTACACAATAATTAAATGGTAAGATTTAAATCGTCTTTGAAATATTATGAGTAATTTATCTATGATTCAATAAATAGCCACACAAATAAGTGTATAAGTAGTATTTACAAATTTATGTGTACTTCATCACTCATAAATTTATTTATGGGACACATTTTATTTGATGTTGGATAAATTATCCATAGTTTTACAAAGGTAAACTAGAAAAATCTAATTAAATACACATTTTTTTCTTAAATTAATTCTTAAATTATCATCTTTAACTAAATGACAATTATTTATCTAGTGGAGGTTGGTAATTTTTTATCTTAATCAATTGATTTGTAAATGACCATTTTTTAATCACTATATAGTAAGTGAGGCTATTGCCTCACAAGATTTTTTTTAAAATAATATTATTAACTTATTTTAAGTATCCATAAAATCTTTTATATTATATATACATCAATCAATTAAAGAATTATTTAATATTTTTTTAAAATATGAAATTTTATAGAGAACAATTATAATTTATAAAAGTTATTATATATTTTAAATTTATTTAATTATTATAATTATATATTTCACAAAAATTAAATAATAATTTTTTTATCTAAATATATATGCTACTTTATGCCCTACCAGAGAAAAGTTATTGATCCACCACTGATTATCATATGTATGGTTTTGTACAATATATTATAGCTAGTTATTATAATTTTTTTATTTTATTAATAATCAAATAAACATTCTTATTATACCGTCAATGACCATTTTTTTACGTAATTCATCTAGGACATATGTTTATCTTTTATAATTTGTGTAATAAATTATATTTAATAAGTTATAATTTTTTTCATATTTTTATATTGAAAAGTATTAAATAGACATATTAACGACGTGACAAAAAATATTCCACGTATGATTGACAACAATAATTTAGGAATAAAAATTACTGAAAAGACTTATTAACAATGAAGGAAAAAAAATAATTAAAAAATATTAATGATAAATTTGTAAAAGATTTTTTTAATGAAGACTAAACATGCGCACGGAGAGTAGAGGTGTAACTAACTAAAATTCCAGAGAAACCAAAAAAAATATGCGGTGAGCGTGGATCGAACACGCGACCTTCAGATCTTCAGTCTGACGCTCTCCCAACTGAGCTATCCCCGCAACTTGTTATCAATTGTTATCTAAACATAGTTCTGCATACACGCCATCACTCTTGTTCATACACACCGTCACTATCCTTATCTTAAATTCAATCTGTTAATAATAGCAAGTGCTTTTTTTACATTTATAAACTGGTTCCTTATTATAAGTTATAGGGTGTGTTTATTTGATGGTTTCGAAATATATTTCTAAGATTAGTTTTCTTAGGAATCCTTTACTACGAGGCCGGTAGATTATCCCACACGACTGTCTTTGTCTTTTCTTTTTGATCTTTCTCATACTCCAACTTTTTCTATTAACTCATAGCATGTGATAGTTGAGATGATTAAGTCATTAAAAAGGAATATGCATATTTTGTATGGACATTTGATGAAATGCTTAAGGAATTTTAGTTAAAATTGACAATATCTTATTTGTCAAGGGATATCATATAATAATTTCCTTACAAACCACCAATGTAGTGGGAGGTTTGAAGAATATGGATTATCATTTTGAAAAAAAAAAATATGTTATATGGGAAAATTTGTGAGGAATTTTCTTAATTGAAAAATAATTTATCATTTCTCTATAATTAATGTTTAATGTAAAAATGTGATTAGTTATTTATTTTTTATTATTCAAAGTGTCACTAATAATTATTTTACCACTATTTTTAAAGAGATTTGAACTTGACATCGACATCATAAAATTATAAGACTAAACTTTTATCATTGAACTAACATCTTAAGTATAACGATGTTTATTATTAGTTATCATGAGTGATTATACAACACACCATTTTACCCCATCCATCTATTTTTCCCTCTCGTCGGTGATGGTGGCTATGTTGGAGTCACGAGCAAGGTTACCAAAATCGCATATTAACTTGTAAATTTGTATGAGTTTATGTATTCAGGTACAAATAACACAAATTCATTGGTAGATTCTAAAATTGATAAATTCATTATGAAGACTAAATTAACACAAGTAAATTCACGAATTTACAGTAAATTCGGGTGGATTCGAAAAACACACTGATTTAATTCTAATTTTAAAATAGGTACAATTTTTTAAGTCCAATTTAAAAAATTGTTATTTTTCCACTATTCTCCAACACATTTCAGACTAACTTTTATGTTTTTCAAACTCAAACAAACCATTCTCTTCTTCTTACTTCAAACCCGCACATGACTTCATTGTCACCATCACTGTGAACGGTCGACAAGTCGTAAACAAATGGCGAGTCTCGAATAATGATATAATTTACTTAGTTTAATTTGATATTCGTTTATGAGTATAAAATTTTATGATTGATTTTGTATATTTTTAATTTATAATTAAGTTGAAAGATTGAATTTTTGATGAATTTATAGTATTATAAAAGTATATATATAGACAAAATGAAGTTACTTAAAAACTCAAATTTGAATAAGTTGGTGAAGAGTATAAACCACAAGATTTTCTTTGACATCTTCAACCCATGTCACACAGTTGAGACATTGTTGTTAAATTTGCATTTTATAATATAAAACCCTAGTCAACGATTTACTCACGCCAATGTCAAATAGTCCATGCATGTTTATCTTATTTTTATAAAATTTTCATAGTAGTTTATAGAAACTTATACAAATCTTATGGAAAGTTGACCTTCATATTTGTCATTTTAATGGTAAAAATAGCTTACACATTAAATCATATAAGACAAACGGTTATACTAATAATATCACCGTATAAATGTATGAACTTACCAAAACATATTATTTCTTCGATGCGCATAAATTATTTTCATAAATTCTACATAAAAGAGATGGTTTTGAAGTCGATTGAGATGAACAACCGTCTAAGACTCTAATTTTTAAAGAGTATCAAATTTTTTTTATATCTAAGCAATATTTGTTATTAGTATATACATATATTAAAAAAAAAAATATATATACAGATGAATTATTTAAAATTTTGTTCAATATTAAAATATTATATCATTATTATTTGATAAAAACTTGAAAACAAGTTGTAAACATCTTAAAGTTTGCCAAAATATTATCATTCTTATGATTTTGGTGTGAAATTTTATTTGAAGAATTAAAAATCATTTGATAGTTTTAACAATTATTTTTTCCCTAATGGATTCATTTCTTATAGAATAGAATTAATTATACATATTTTCGTTATAGATATAAATTTTTTTAAAATTAAAATTGTTAATATGTTATTTGCGATATACTAAATCATAGAAAATTACAATTGAAATATATATATAAATGATAATTTACTAAAAAGAAACACCTCCACATTATGATCAAAATAATTTTGAAAAATGTTAATTATGACTGAATTATATATTAATGATTTTACGACAAAAAAATAATATTTAGATCATTAGAATTACATCTTTTTCTTTCATTACAATAACAACTATGAAAGTAACTAAATCTTAACCGTTGCTCATGTCACAAGTAAAATAAGAATGAGATGTTACAAATGGAAGAATATGTAATCATCTTTTGTATTAAAGTACATATAACAGTTAAATAAGTAAAAAAAAAATTGGTGGCTCACAAGTAACAAGCCAAAACATAAGTTAGAATAAGCTTCTCATCACCAATATGAAAATAGAGAGAAACAAAATTAATTCTAAAAAAACAGAGATTAATTTAAAAAAAGAAAACAAAAATTATAAAATCATCTGAAAAAAATGTTAATCCCTGTGTAAAGCATCATCGAGATCAAGATCCACACCTATTCGATTTTTCAAAATGGTTTTGGCATCTAAAGGTGTTTTACACTTGTATTGAAGCTCCTTGCATCTCTCAACATCAAAGTTATACCTCTTGTAAAGCTTCCTTTGTCTTGAAATAAAGAGTCTCTTCATGAAATCTTGGTAAGTAGGGTCTCTTGAAGTGAATAAGAAGTAAGCATAGCCTATAACTATACCAGTTGTTGTTGTGAAAAATGTAATAGGCTCCATTACATCCCATGAGAATTCCCAAAATGTTAGCCTGAAGAACATACTGATAGTAACTACGCCGAAACCAAGTCCAGACCATAGGACACGGCGCATCTGCTTATGCGCTAACACATCGATTTCTGCTTTCTTTTCGAGTAGTATCTTTAATTCGTCCCTCATAGGATGGTCCTCTTCGGTTAGTGCTAGCGGAACTGCTTTTCTAACCAGATCCACCACCTGTAAACATGTTGCGTGTTGGCCAAGCAACACAAAAGGAATCAGCAAGTTTGGACCAACATACATTCATGCTGAAAATTCAAAGCCAAATGCATAACTTTTTAAGGATCTTGGAAAAATACCCTTAATCAAGGAATGAAAAGCTATAAACCACTAACACAGACACATATATTAGAACTCTAAACATCGATAATAATTTGAAAAATGAAACGTCACTATATGTATTAGTGTTGTGTTGGTGTCGGACATTGACACATGTCAACACTAGACACATCTTTAATCTGAAGTATCGGTGCTACACAGATAAAAAATATCTACCGAATATGATGCTTTGTAAGCCTAGAAACAGCACTTTTCAGTAAATATTTTTCAACTTTGGTTTCTTAATTAATGTTTTAACATTTGTCATTTTACATGACCATTTTCTTAAGATGTTTAGTTTCAGAAAACAATACTCAATTCAGCACTAGCAGATAAGGTTTATAATTTATATAGCAGATGGATGGTAGCATGCAAAACACACCCTATATAATTAAACATAGTTATGAAAGTTGATATTGGGTACACTTCCTAAAAGAAATTTGGTTTGGCAGCAGAATTCTAAAGAAGCACTCAGATACTGACACAATTATATATACACTTGATTCTAATTTGACAGTATCATAAATTCACACGGTTAAACAAACCTGAACTATAGAAAAATAATCTAATGGTTGATGGTTAAAATAAAATTTCAAGATTTGGACTTTTAATTTGTTTTTAAAGACTGAGATCATGTCTACGGTCACTTTTGGCTATAGAGAATCCAATTCCATATTCACCACTACAAAGGGCCTAAAAGCTTTATATCTTCAAAGCTTCCACACAAGTCTAACCAAAAGCTAGGGGACCATGAAAAGAGGAAGTAGATGGCATTTGGCGATGTGTACTAATGGTAACAAACATTGACCTTGTCATATGCTTTAGGTGTGATTCCCACAAAAGCCAATCAAACAGAAAAGTAATAACATATACTTAACTTCAAACTCAATTCACCAAAAACTAATAAAAAGTTAAATACAAACCTTATCAGGATGCAAATAAACCTTATCTCGGAAGAGAAGAATAACACCAGCTTCATCTAAAACCTTAGCAAATGCTGAAGCCTCGTCAGAATTCCTAGCAACACCCATACTCTCACAAGCTTCAACAAGCTCACTATAAGCAATAACTTCCTTACCATCCATACCAAGTTTCATCTTAAGAGATTCCACATTCACCAATCTCATAAGCTTCTTAGCTTCACAGAATGATATAGTGTCTTGTTTCCCATTACCATTACCATTACCATTGCTATTAACACCCCCACCACCACCACTCTCTGATGAATTAGAGTTGCCGCTATTACCAGCAGGTGAAGAAACAAAAGATGAAGAACACACATTCCTCTTCATTTGGTTCATTACAACATCTGAAAAATATGTAACCCCTTTTCTCTTTTCACCACACTCCATTGTGAAATCCCTTACACCAAATAGAAAAGGATCAAAAGGTTGAATCTTTCCACCATAACAATGATTTCCATTGAAAACAGAACACACCCTTTTCCTCAATAACCCAAAACCACCACCATAACACCATCTACTCCACATTTTCAAAACCCAAAAATTTAAAAATCAAAACTTTATGTTAAAACAACACAAATTAACCAAAATAAACACTACCCAATATTTTTATCCCCATGAAAAACCATTGTAACAACAACCCATCTTTTTTCTTGACACTCTTTTATTTAACACCGTTAAAATAGAGAGAAAAAAGGAAACTTGTGCATTTATTGTAACTAAAAATTCTAGAAATGAAAATAGAAGAGGAAAGAGAAGAAAGCAAAAAACTAATTTGGGAAATTAAAGGGAAAGCTAAAGCGTGTGCAATGGCACAAGGGAAGGAACATTGTTGACGAAGTTAATAAAGTCATAACCAACCACTAGTAATACATTCCATGAGTCATGTTCGCGTTTGAATAGCTAACATTCTTCTCGTCTTTGATTGGTAGTTAATGAAGGTAGACTTTGTGTTTGCGTAGGAAATAGGAAGAGACACGACATGGACTCGGTTTTGGATATTGTTGTCCGGATTCATCCGACTCATATGACTTGAGTTAATGGTATTGCCTTTTATAGTATTTGTGATTTTGTGTATATAATTATCATAAATCTATAGTAAAAATAATTAAATTATAAGTGATGGATTTACCATTAATTAAAGAGTATAATTACACAATTATAATTTATTTATACTAATTTACACAAATATAGTTAATACTATTTTTAAAGTTAAAACAATCAACTCTTTAAGATATTTATTTTTATAAATAAATCAATTACTGAAACGGAATAGTAACGTATCACACATAATATAATATGATGATATAGATCAAACAAGGAGTGTATCAAAATTACTATTTAGATGTAAATATAAGAAAAATACTACATTTAAATAAAATATAAATAAAAAGGGTAATTAAAAAAATTAATGTATAGTCATAATTTTTAATTAAATACGTCAATTTTTTAATTATTATTTTTATTTTTATTTTATTGTAAAATGAGTACTAATTAAAAATATTAGTTATTTATATTTAAAGTGTAAATTTAATTTTTAAACTATCAATATCTCTAAATTGATTGATAAATTATAAAAGCGTACTATAGTCCCTAGATTATTCTCTCGTTCATTCCCATAGTTATGTTACTCAGTGTAATTTTAGCAATCTCTTCATTTTAAGTGAATCAAGTTAGTCTTTGTATTTCGTAAAAATTTTAATTTCATCTATTTATTTTTTCTCTCGGTCAAACTTGGACGCAAGCCCTTTATGTTTTTTTTTTTGTCTTTTTCTATTAATTTGCGAAAAAATTGAACAACATTCTCGCCTTCTATTTCCTCTCTTCTCCTAAAAAGTGGATTGTAGATCATCTAGGTAAAGATATGCATGACAATTGTAAGAATTTCTTGTTTGTTCTGTCCCTTTATTTCTCATCTATTTTAGAATTTGTATAGGGTTTGTGGTAACCTACTTTGATTTTTGTGGTCTTTCCCATTTATATGCTATTGTTTACTTGCTCCATCTCATAATAACTAAAATATTTGATTATTTCACATATCTTAAGAAAAATATAGAAAATAAGATAGAGAATATTACTTTTACCAAATTATCCTTGTTAAATATTAATGCATTATCAATATCATATATGCATAGTGATAGATATTATATTGAAGATGATGTAAGTAGTATTAATTATACCATAGAAAAAAAGTGCATTAAAAATAGAAGTTATCATTTATTTTAAGACAATATTATTTATAAATGGATCAATTATTGTAGGACGGAGACTGTAACAAGTTTTAAATATTATAACTTTGGTTTAGAAATTTTTTAAGGGTGTTATGTTTCCCGATTGTGTTTAGTTTAGCGATGAGTTTGTTTATTTAAGTTGGTTAAAGGAAAAAATATATGACCCTCCATTCCTTACAGAATTTAGGTAATATTTATACACGCATAAAAAATCGTCCCCGAGATCTTGATGAATAAGCATTAATTAAGGACACTTGCTAAAGAACTTTCTAGTACAAGCTCATTTATAGTATTGTGTACATTTTTTTGAAGAAGAGTATTGTGTATGTTTAACAATCAAATTTTGAATGTGGAGCTACTAAGTTGTTGTATTTTTATTTTTTTAAGTCTACAAAATACATTAATGTATTTTAATACTTTACAATCTATAAATATTATAAAAAATAATAATTCATATACACATTCGATATAAAGAGTTTTAACCCTGTGAATCATTAAGGCTATAAGTACTTATAATTAGGAGAGGAGCAGAGGAAGTATGCATGAAGCGGTGAAGTTAAAAAAGAAAAGTCCATAAGACCATAACTTGCAGCATAAAATAGACCAACTGCAAACAGTGGAAGTAAAAGATCAATGCATCTTCACTAGTTAAGCAACATAACATAACTAACATGCAAGATGAATCCGGTAGTTATTATTAACAGCTACAACTCTATGGATTAATGTCCATAGAACTGAAATCCTGAGAAATTACAGAAAAACAGACAAGAACATATTTACAAACACTCAAGCTTATTACATGATAATTCAACTCAGCTTGAGTGCCCTCAAGGGATTTTCATCATCATCTAATAAAGACTAATAACCTCCTTGTATGTAAGCATTCAAACGGTCAAGCTCTTGACGATGCTCGCTCACAACAGCACGAACGACGTCTCCAATGGACACCATGCCAATCATCCCCTTCTCATTTATGACAGGAATGTGTCTGATCCTGTTATCTGCAAAAATAAAAAAAGTGGAAAAGAGACTATAATAAGAGAACATATTCTACAAGCTCATTTAAGATTTCAAGTTTTTATATTGGACCAAACTTGTCTTTACAAAACCAGCTAGTAAGTTGACGAGTGTCACTATAAATTTGTTTCAAACTTTATCTCTCTTTTTTTATGTGGGACTTGGATATTTCCCAGTGAGTTGTACGATATATCAATTAATGGCAATTTATATGATAGTGTTTACTATTTCTAACCAAAGGACCAAAAAGAATATAAATACCGGTCATCAGCTGCATTGCACGTAAAACTTTGGTATCAGGGGTGACTGTGATAAGTTTGTTCTGCAGCCAATGCAACAGTGTTAGATATCATTAATAGTGAAGTTGACAATTTGCAAATGTCTACAGGATTCCTATGTTGCCCTAACTACCGATACCCTGCTCAATAGGAAATATTAATCACCGTTGAATTTTGTATACAAATTATTCCAAACCATAAATGATATTGCCAATTGAGCAGGGAGACCACTAACTACAACAACGGTATACTGCATGTTTAGATTGACGGTAAGTTTGGTAGAATTGCGATGGACCACTTCGATTTCAGCAAAGATACACATTGAAGCTTCAACAAAATCATAATGCCGCCGTGGTTTTGCCAAACTCATCATCAATCCAATCATATATAGCACAAAATGTAGGTATCACAAGCAAAAGACATTTCCATTTCCCTATACAATAGTCGATAAGTACGATGGTTCATACCTCTTCGGTCATAATATCTCCAACCTTGGTGGACTTGGATGATCTTCCCTGCACGATGATCTTTCTCAGGTAATCTGGACAACAACAAAAAAGAAGCACATCAATGATTGAATGACAAATATAATTGAAAATGGCATAGCTTAATATCATTTAACCGTGTTCAAGAAAATATCAACAAAAGCATACAATTTTCCTCCACCACATTATTCCATGTCAGTTAATGAATGTCAGCTTATTTAACAAGTTTTGAGATGAAGCCCAAAGTTTCATTCCAAAAAAAAATAATAATAATAACTACATGAACATTAGGCACCTCTTTCTGTTATAATCCCTGCAATTGTATTCTGTTCGCCAGGTTTCACAACCACCAAAGCTCCAACGTTGTTTTGCGTCATCTGCAATGGATGCAATTTTAGTGAGCAACATCAATTTCGCGTACTTACAAAATTTATTGCGAAACGGATTCTAACAAAATGCATTACCGATTTCACAGCATCATAAACAGTCTCGTCTGTGGTGCACCAAAGCCAGGAACCATCTGCGCCTTTACCTTTTCCTTGCAAGATGTCTGAAATCGTTGCGCTCTCGAAACCATGCTCCTCAATACGAGCAGGCGTAACAGACTCGAACCGCGAAAAGGCAGCTGGCTGCAACAGAGGAGTCACCATGCGGACTCGTTGCAAAACAGCATTTTTTATGATGTTCCCGTTTGACAAAAATGATCGCAATCCTCCTTGCATCTTAGCTGTCTAATATCCAAATAGTACCTCTTAGAATTTCAATGTAGTAATTTAATTAGCTTAAGTCAATTATGCACATATTCATAGAAGAAAATGTTACGAGTATTGAGCTCAACAAAGAAATCCATGCAGATCATAATAACGAAGCACATGCAAATCTACCAGAAAAATCCGATCAGATAATTCACCCTTCATGCCAAAAATAGTACTATTGAAAACAATAAATTTGACCAGGAAGGAAATATCAAATTGGAAAAAGCTAGATAGCACCAAGCTTTTCAAACAAAACTCAGAGAGATTCCACAAAATCGATTTTATCAAATGCTCTTCACCACAACCAGTTGTCTAGTAGTTATATTGCTTCACAGCTGCTTCTAGTTTACATGATTAGTGGTAAACTATACATATTTTTTCTATGAAAAGTTCAGTGTAATACTGTGGCTACCAACAAGGGAAAAATAATGCATTCACAAGATTGTACAAAACTACCAATAATATTATGAAGAATAAAGAAAATAGCTCAAAAATACCAAAATATCATAAAGAAAACCCTATATGACAACATTTCCAAGTATAAAGGGAGATCAAAACTACTCTGAACATGGACTTAGCTCAAATCTAAGAAATCATTTGATTTACTTCATTTAGATAGGGGAAAAATACAAATCAAACTTGAGGTATGCAACAACTATCAGAAGCTGAAATATGTACAAAATTAGAAAAATAAATAAAAAGAAACAGAAACAGAAACATAATTAGATCTCCAAATCAGCTTTTGTTTTTGTTCAGAGATTTTATCAGCATCAACTCAACACCAATAAACTGAAAAATTAAATCCATGGGAAAAAGAAGAAAAAAAAACTTTCATTTCAAAACCAATTTTTATATCTATAAATTAAATTCAAACAAGTATGAAATGGACCCATATACTTTATTATCACCCCAAAAATACATATCAACCTGATTCAACAATCAGATTTTTTTGGGTCAGAGCTCAAAAAAATAATCAGATCTTTCATTTTATAAAATATTCAAATCAAAATTCAAGAAGGGTGTGTACATAGATCATAGGAAAACACAAATGGTGGATGCAAAAGCAAGAATGACTAGTTTTGGAAAATGAAGAGATCTAAAGAGAAATGAGTACCAGAGAGAGAGAGAAAGAGAGAGTGTAATGAGGTTAGGATGGTTGAGATGAGGAGGGCTATGGATACAGACAGAAACACTTGACTTGTTCCTCAAATCTTACAAAAAATGTGAGAGTGAGTGAGTGGGCCATTTGTTTTTCTAGAGTTTTGGATCATGACATTATCCATACTCTTTTTTTTTTTTGTTTTTTTTGTGGTTTATTATTGCAACTTGCAAGTAGGTAAGTGATTGATAATACATCTCATTATCTTATTTATTCTTCTTCTAATTAAGACAATATAAATGCTATACTTTATTAAAATCTTAGGGAATCTTTATACTTCTTCGAGATAATTATTTTCAGTGTAAAAAGTTTAATATCTTACAATTATTTATATTAATAATTATAAAACTAGTTATAATTAAAATTAAATATTTTTAATTATATAATAATTATAAATAATTGAAGAGTGCAAAATATTTATATTAGTATTTTATATAAACTAAATTATTTTTTCAAATTTTATTACAAAAAATTAATAAAATATTTGTGTATCTATGTGAGTCTTGTGAGTAAATTGTACATAAGACTATATAAGGGTAGAAAATTATAAATGGCTTAGATATAATATATTTAATCAGAAAATATGACAAAAAATAAATGTGATTGATATGAATAACTGAGGTAATCTTCAAAATCATATAAATAATGAAAAACCATAAACATAAATCTTTTTATAATATAATATTTACGTACCAAATGTTGCAATTACTAGTATGTTGTACTTGTATTTTATTCGTGTTTCAAACAAATCAAAAATCGTATTCTATGCATAAATGAGAAGGCACTGATCTTAGGTATAATTTGCATAATAATTTTTAAATAATATATTATAACTTTTTTTACATTTTATTTTTCATTTTTAGAATTTTCAAGAGACGCACTAAAATTTATACATTCATGTATAATTTAATTAATTGTTTTTGTCAACGACAATTTTTTAATTATTTAATTAATGATAAATATTTTTTATGTGTATATTTTTATAATAAATTATAACTAATTTATGAAAAAAATAGTTTGGTATATGGTTTATAAAACATATGTTTATTATCTTCTTTTATATCATTATGTGACTTTGATATACCATATGTATGATACACCATTTTTTTTTGGCATTGTGACTAGGCAGATGGTTCCCAAGACACATGAGATCAATATAAGCTAACAACTTTATCTAGATGTTTTATTCACTTGATTTTATGATGTATTTCTTCTAAGTTGTCATGAACATCAAGACTTATGGAATTATGTTACCACGCAAGTGGACGGATGTTCACATATGAGGCCACATCCTCATAGTCTCACTCGACTAATCCTAAGACTCCCTAAAAATTCCCCCTAAAATATCCATATTGTCTAATCTCGTTGCAGATCTGATCGTGACCTTCACCATCAAACTCATTCATTTGTACTTCTCCAACTTTGGATCAAATATTTTCACATCGTTAAACCATGAATGCTACAAGACTCTCACAATTACCTTCCTCATCTTGTCATCATAATCACTCCTTATACAGAGGAGAACATCATCCACATCAGTTAGTTATAACATTTTTCACAATTCATGTAATGCATCATATTCATGTAGTATATTTGATCACATCACATTTTCATTTCGCTTGTATGTAACAATCATTATCACATCAGCAAGAGCATATTCACAATAATTAACACAAGTCGTTGCAATAACTTATCACATGGTACAATCATGTCATTTATAACTGTCAGTGATGACAACTCGGGTTGACATATATCACACATCATATATATAATAACTCAACCTTAACAACTAATAACCTACAATTGTTTTCAGACTCATTTTATTACTAAGAACTGAAGTGACGTAGTTACTTTATTTATTACTCCTAATAGGGCATCATTTTGGTCAGCCTCGAACTGTGGAAAAATAAGACACTCTCGTTTATCATAATTCATATCCACAACTCAATCACATTAAACTCACCCTTATCTGTATAATCGAAGAAGTAGAATTCGAACACAAAATGATTATGTTCCTAACTTGGTGTGAAAAGAACTATCGACTAACTTCAATTGTTCCAAACAAAATAATATGAATAGAAAATAATTTAATCGATATAAGGTAGGAAAGTAGTAGTACATTGTCTTTCTTCTAGCTTCTACCTTTACTAAATGAGTTAAGATGTTTCTATTTCTTAAAAGAAACATAGGGATCTATTTACGAGAAAGATAGACACAAATAGAAGATTTATGGAATCCATTTTTTAGAATATTATTAAAAATAGGTTACTGATTTAGCTACTACTCCCAGCGCCTTTGATATTTGGTTCTTTTAGGCTTGGGCACACAAATTCAAAAAAAAGAATTTAATTTAAATAAAGATAAAGTGATTTATCCTTATTATTTTTTATTCACATTTTTTCTCAAATTCCCAATTATGTATATTACACTTGCGGGTATGTTCAGCAAACCTAAAAAAATAAGCTTTATAGTGGATACTTTATTCTTCATTTTTCTTTCATTTTTATCCTAACGATCTTAATTGAATTTTTTAAAATATTATTTTGTTTACTAAAATAAATGATGAAAGTGCAAACACGAAAAGATATGTTGAATTATGTTTGACTAAGTTGATAACTTTTTCATTATTTGATTAAATTGGTTTAGACTTGATGATTTACTTGGAGTAGAAGCAATAACAAAACTAAGGAGTGTGAGAATAAAGTGACACAAGTAATTTATCATAGTTCGTCACTAACTTGACTACATCCAATCCCTTCACTTATAAATATTTAATTCACTATTTCAACAACTTTAATTACAAAGCACTTGACCCTCCAAGTCAATATTCTCTAAATAGCCTAACAACCCCAAACTTTTTGAGGAACACAAGCACCTTGACTATCGAGCCAAGTCTTCTCCACACAATTTAACAACCTCAGATTGTTGAAGGCACACAACATATTTACCTTACAAGTCAAGTCTTCTCAACACAATATGACAACCCAAGATAGCTTGAGGAACACTAAGAAAAATCGAACTTGAATACAAATTTTTGAAATTTGAGTAGTTGCTTCTAACAAGCTAATTATAACAATGTCTATCACACTCTAAGAAAAACCCTTAAAAAATATTTATCATTCGAACAAGTATTTCTCTATTCGAATTCTAAGATGAGTTTGAAATTTTTAGTTTGAGTTCTTTTACTCTTTTATGATATTTCGATGATCTTTTTCTTCTTCTTCTTCACAAATAATCTTTGTTCCTATTTGTAGATAAAATTAAGACTTCAATTTAATATTTGTTTAATTTTGAATTGTATCTTCATTCCTAGTTTGGTTAACAATGATCTTATTCACAAATAACTATGAACAATATGCTCTTTGATAATATGTTTTTTTAGCTAATTCTTTATTTCTGAATTCAATATGAGCAGTTCTTTTAGATTGATTGTGTTCATATTTTGTTCTGATTGATACTATTGTTATTTTGTTAATATTGAGTTTGTAAATTCTTCAGATTGATACATCTTTCCTATTGCTTTCTTTGATCTAGGCAGGAACTTAATGTTGGACTGACTCTTGTACTTTTACAAGTACGAACATGACTAAGTCCAATTCAGTACTTTGTCCTCTGTCAAAATCTGAATCACATATTTGCAAATAATAAATGTATTTTCTTGTGAGTGTTTCCTTTTGTAAACAATTCTTGATCATGTCTTCTTGTAAATAGTTCATATCTTCTGGTAAATAATTCATATCTTTTTGTAGATAAATCTTGATCAAATCTTCTTGTAAATAAACCATATATTTTTGTGATAAATCTTGATCAAATCTTCTTATAAATAATTCATATATTCTTGTAGATAAATCTTGGTCAAATCTTCTTGTAAATAATCTTCTTGTAGATAAATCTTGATTAAATCTTCTTGTAAATAATTCATATCTTATTGTAGATAAGCTTTGATCAAATCTTCTTATAAATAATTCATATCTTATTGTTAATAAGATGTTGATCATATCTTCTTCAAATCTTGACCATATCTTTTTTTCAACTTGGTCAAAGATTTTCTTCAATTATAAATCTGAATCAAAATTTTCTTTCATACTATCTTAAAACAAATATATTGTTCTCATAAAGTATTTTTGTTAACATCAAAACTCTGAGTATAAAATCAACTTGCTTCCAAAAATCTTCTCATTTTTTATGATGACAAAACTATTTTTGATAACAAATTTTCTTTTAAATACTTTGACTCCCCTCACTTAATGTTCTCCCTAAGTCTAAGTATTTTTCTATAAATTTTTTCTCCCCACATTATTAAACATCTTTCTCCTTTTTTATCATCAGAAAAAAAGACTTCAAAATGAAACTTGCCTTTGTAATTTTTTTAATTTGCCCTTTTTTTAATAGAATAAATATCAAACATAAAATTTATCCTAAGTATGAAACTAAACTATTCTACGGTTGACACAACATCAACTAGGTAAAACAATAAAGTTTATATTTTTCTTGATGAAGTCAAACTTATCTTCAGCTAATGGCTTGGTGAAATGTCAATCCGTTGATGTTTGGTTTCTACAAATTGGATATTAAGCGCACATTTTTTTGACAAAATCCTTAATGAAATGGTGTTTGATTAGCTATATGGACGAGTGCAGATTTTCTTCGATTAGTCGGGTGCGAGGGGCAAAACCCGCCCCTGCCCCGTTGCCATGTCTACTCTAGAATGAAGTATAGGATTTTTTTTTTGTTAGACAAATAGCATAAGTGTTGTCACAATAAATGGGAATGTTGGTTTTTAGGATTTTGTAGTCTTCTAGTCGATGTTTCATCCAAAGTAATTGAAGGCTACAACCAACTGCTGAAATATACTCAACTTCATTTGTTGACATGATAATTGTGTTTTGTCTCTTACTTGACCAAGAGATTAAATTGTCACCTAGAAATATATAGTTTTCACTTGTGTTTTTTTTTCTTCTCAAGTTTATCTCCAGCAAAATTAGAATCACAATACTCACTTAGTTTAAACTCATAAGGTTTCTTCTAAAACAAAGATTTGTCATATGTTTTTTTTAATATTTATTTGTGATAATATATGCTCCATGTTTTTTATGTATCCATGATAAATATTTGTTCTATGATTTTTTATATTTATCACTGACAAATGTTTTTCGTGTATTTTTTTATGCATCAGTTATAAATATGTTTATGTGATAATATTTCTTTTATTTTAAAAATATTTATCAATGACAAACATGTATCTCATCTTTTTTTAATATTTATCAATGATAAATATTTATCTTGTGTTTTTTTTTTATGTATAAGTAACAAATATTTAAATCGTAATATTTTATATTTTTCACGTGATAAATATTTGTCACAATTTTTTTTCATGCATCATTTATAATTATATATTTTTGTATCTTTTTTAAGTACAAAATGATTTTATGATTTTCAGGTCTATGACTCCACTAAAGTTTTAATGTTAGACGACAATTATGTAATTTTATATTGAAATTATAAATATCTCTTTGTGTAATTATATTGTTGTCTCATTAATGTATTTGTTAATATTTCCACTTTATAGATCAGTTATTTAGATGACAATTATGTTTTAGGTGTTGTTTTATTTTTGCAGTATTATGTTCATTTACATTTGTTTTTCTGCAGTTTTGTTGTTTTTTTTAATTGCATTGTTTTAGTTGCAGTTTTTTAACATGCAGTTTTTTCTTGCAGTTAAGTGTTAATTACTTTCATCTCCCTTTCAGTGATTCAAAAATTAATTAGGACAATAATTTTACTAGTACTTACTTTTTTTGAGTTGGTAGTTGATTGATGTATTTTTTTTTTTTTGCAGTTTTTTAACATACCTTTTTTTTTAATTAATTGCAGTTTTTTAACTTGCAACTTTAAATGTTAATTCTTTCATTTTCCTTATTAATAATCCAATAATAAAATTAAATAGGACAATAATACAATTTTACTAGTGTTTACTTTTCTTAAATTGATAGTTGATGTGTTCAATTGTTTTCTCACGTTTTGGTATGCATGCTCTTTTTATTGACTTGTTTGAGTAACAATCCAATAAACTATTAGTAACAATCCAATAAACTTTAAAAGTGACAAATAAATAAAAGAAAAGAAATAATGAAAATTCAATAATTAAAATAGAAGAAAAAACATATATAATAAACTTCACGATATTCTTAATATTAAAACAATAAAAAAAGGAAAACATATAATAGAAATATCTTTTTTCTATAAAAATATAACATCTCTTAATAATACTAGTGTATATGAATCTAATATCTTTCATCTAAATCTCGACGACAATCTTGAGAAACAAAGTGAATGTATAGGATTTCGAAGGTCCAACTCCGTCAGCAAGATTAAAAGCAAATAAATTGTCATCAAAATCAAACAAGTCATGAACTTGATTCACAAGGCTCTCCACTAATTGGTCAATTGATTGAGAGGGAAGGTGTGTATGAAACAATATTGATCGAAGCCAATCTTGACCATCTTCATAGAACCTTCTACATTCCACTTGCTGAGAATTGTGTAGTAATGTATTAAGGTGAGAAATTGAGTTTGAATCAATTGAATGTGAAAGAATACGAATTCGGAAATTTAATTGATCAATGGGTTTGATTTTGGGGCGACACATCTCTAGATTGTAATTCATGCTTCCAAGATATTCATATTGCTCTTTGTATTGTGCCAACAACTCATAATGGTAACTTGTTGTTTCTGAAAATTGTGAATAAAACAAAATATAAGATATTTTTCGATTTTTTAATAAATATTTTATTTTATAAACTTTTAACTAGTTTTATACATTCAATCATATTTATAAGTAAAAATTTCTTTAAAATTATATTACAATTTTAGTTTTCTGACAACTATTTTATATTCATTCACACAAATATTTTTTTTTCGAGTATCAACATTCATAAAATAAATAATAAACATTAATTCATAAACGTAAAAATAATGCAACACAAATAACTATTTAGAGGAAAAAAGAGTATCGGTAATGAGTTTTTAAAATATGAATTCTAACATCAAATTAAACTCTAATGAACTCCTAAAATCAGTAAATCAACTTCAAAATAAATAAATCACAAAACTCTCATATTAAAATTTGTATCTCTAATTGGGGTACGTGTTAGTGTAGTTGAATAGATTAGTTGTCGATAAAAATTCTCATAAAAACATACCTGAATGTGCAAGCAGTGAAGTAGACATAATTGTTTCCGATGAACTTCCTTATCTCCTTATTTTAATTGATGTGTGCACTTTAAATATGACTGCTACTCTCTCTATATATATAGAGGAGGGGAGGGTTTGTTTTTTAGATTTTATAAATATTTATAAGATCAACCGAGATTTTGTTTAATAAAACGGAATTAGTAAAAAAAAATCCTGCTAATTGAATAAAAACCAATTAATGAATTAAATTGTAAGTCAAGATAATAAAATATATGTATATATACTAAAATTATAACTGATTATTGTTATCTTATTTCTGTTCAGTATCCCATATTTATCGGGTGGTCAATCTATTAACAAATTTAATATCTTAATTGGGTGATTTTAATAATTAAAAAAAAGGATTAAGACTATAATTTTAAAATTATCAAGTCCTATATTTCATAAAATATGTACATATAAATCTTTTCCTAATATCTAAAATAGAATTTCGTTTGAATTATAAAGAATATATTATCTCCAAAAATATATGAGATAATATTGAAATTTAGACCACTTAGGTCTTGTTGGATTTGGCTCAATCTTATTAAGGTTAATGAATGATTTCCTGAAAAAAAAAAAAAAAAGATTAGGAATATAAAAATTGAAGGGATTTTTAAAGTGAAAAAAATTAAGATTGATTATAATTTCTCCTTTCCTTAATTTATTAAAAAAATCAAATTGAATAAAAAAAAATCCTGCTAATTGAATAAAAACCAATTAATGAATTAAATTGTAAGTCAAGATAATAAAATATATGTATATATACTAAAATTATAACTGATTATTGTTATCTTATTTCTGTTCAGTATCCCATATTTATCGGGTGGTCAATCTATTAACAAATTTAATATCTTAATTGGATGATTTTAATAATTAAAAAAAAGGTTTAAGACTATAATTTTAAAATTATCAAGTCCTATATTTCATAAAATATGTACGTATCAATCTTTTCCTAATATCTAAAACATAATTTCGTTTGAATTATAAAGAATATATTATCTCCAAAAATATATGAGATAATATTGAAATTTAGACCACTTACGTCTTGTTGGATTTGGCTCAATCTTATTAAGGTTAATGAATGGTTTCCTGTAAAAAAAAAAAAAAAAAAGATTACGGAATATAAAAATTGAAGGGATTTTTAAAGTGAAAAAAATAGGAGTGAAAAAAATTAAGATTGATTATAATTTCTCCTTTCCTTAATTTATTAAAAAAATCAAATTGATTTACTCAAAAAATAATAAATCGCGTTGATTTTGATAAGAAAGACACAATAAATTAAATCAAATTGGCACAACATATAAAATACATAAATTACATTTTAAATTCTTATGAACCGTTAGAATAATAGCATTTATTAATCATTAAATTGAACAAACACGAATAAATCTCCCTTAAAATCCATTTATTTGACCAAGGATCAAACCAAAAACTATAATTATTCTCATCACCCACAATTTTCAACAAATTATCCTTAAATCGATTGCCCACAACAACACCTTACCCTACACTAACTTCATGCATATCAAACGACGATGACGACTCATTTCCCTTCTCAAAGACAAGATAACCTCCCAAACAACCATATTTATTAAGCAACACCTTAGCCCACATATCCTCTCTCTCATTTTCCAACTTCCACAACCATTTACGTAACAAAGCCATATTAAATAATTCTAACCTTCTTAAACTCAATCCACCTTTATTCTTTAGGTAGGCAAATGTTATCTCATTTCACCCAATGAATTATGTGAGTAATCTCACTTCCACCAAAAAAAAATAAAAATTAAACAATGATTCAAGTTTAGAAATGGTATTTGAGGGAGCTTTGGAGAAAGACAAATAATAATCTGATAAAGTTGATAAGATAGATTTAAGAAGTACTAGTCGAGTACCTTAGGACAAATTACGACTTTTCCAAACATATAGTCTCTAACAAGCTATATCAATCACCACATTCCAAAAACTCAACCTTCTAAGATTATCCCCAATTGGTAAATCCAAAAATTTAAATGGAATATCTCCAATTCTACAATGAAGAACGTTTGGTACCTCATTCAGCCAGTTTGGCGCTAAAGTAAGCTCTTATAAAAATTTACCTTCAAAGCCAAAACTAAATGAAGCAAGATAATGATGGATTTTATTGCTATAATATTCAACCAACATAAGAATGTCATTCACAAATTGAAAATGAGACATCATAAACTCTGAGTTAGCTCCAACTTAGCACCTTTAAATAAGTTTAAATTCACAATAAAATTGACCACAAAGTTCAACCCTTTGGCTTCCAACAAAAATAAGAAATGAGACAAAAGATCAGATTGTCAGAAAATCTTGTTTTAAGGATAAACTTTTATGTTGGACTATCATTAGCCAAATAAGATGATTTTGTTGAACTAACACAGGCCATCATTCCTTTAATCAAAACTATTGGGAATTTCATTTTGAGCATAATCCCCTCAAAATACAACAACTCCATTGAGTCATAAGTTTTATCTAAATCAACTTTAAACAAAACCAACTAATTTTTCCTTCTTTTAGCCTCCTCCACCACTTTATTTGCAATAAGAATTTCAAATATAGATCTAATCTATGAGAATCACATATATGTAAATATGCGTGAACTTTGCCCATTTTTATTTTATTTTTAAAAAAACTTCACACATGTATTTTAGTACTCCTATGTGATTCATTTTCAAATAACGTTTTTGCGCACATATTTAAAAATACAATGATTAAAGAAAGAAAATAATTATTTTATTAAATATAAACTTAAATTGATTGATTTTTGACTATAGTAATAATTGAATGATACAATTATATAAAAAAAAAAAAATAAAATAAATGTAAGATCAATCATTAAGAAATCAAATATATAATTTTTTGGTTGAAAATTAAAATACATTGAAAGTTGTGTCTCAATTGCTTGAAAGTTTAAAAATTATTCTTTACGATGCAAAATTTCTACATATAAATTCTTTAACAAATGTCCAAACACTTGTTAGCAAGATCTAAAAAATAATTAAAAACAATTAAAGATTTAAAATGAAATTCCTTTATAAATAGTTTTTTTTAAAGTAACACTTATTTATTATAAATCGGATGAAGTATTATAAATTTTTTTGAACTAAGTAATTAAACTTATATAATTAACAAATTAAAGAGGAATCGTTTTTGAATAATTCAAATTTAAATATTAAAACAATTATTATATACACCTTATTTATCTCTCTTAATTCTAAATTACTTTAAATAAATAAATAAAAAATAAACATTCTTGTTCAATGCCTAATTCTCGTTAACCAACAAAAAAACCCAAAGTTTTAAACGAATATAGCCGTTGCTCATCTTTTACTAACTTAACCACAAAAAAGGCTGCTAACTTTTGAAGTCACTTTTTGTTGACCCAATCAAATTTAACCGTTACACAAATTTGAATCCAGACAGAATAAAAAGGACAAATACAAAATGTTAAGGTCCACATTGTTTTGCAAATACAATAGTGAACAGTTCATTATTTTAATGATAAGTGTTGCATTTGTTATTTTTATTTGTCATATAATATTAATTATTTTTTTATTAATATACTTTATCATAATTCAATTATTTAAATTTTTCCAAAATCAAATTAATTAAATAAAAAAAATTTATTTTATCATTATAATCAACAAAACTAATAATTATTTTTAAAAAAGTCATATACAACTTGATAAGATACTTAAATCAAGAGAAATCTCATAATATTTTGAAAATATTAAAAGAAATAAATGTAGTGACTTAGTGGGTCAGCTGGGTCAGACATTTCCCTGAACTCCAACGGACCTCAAACTCAAAAATTGAATCTTTCTGAAAATTTGAATTTCTTAACTCTCTCTCTCTCTCATTAATAAATTTACAATTTTTATGTATAAAAAATGTTTCTTGAACACCGTTCCCACTCCCTCATCCTCCTCTCTCTTATCTAATCTTCCAAATCCAAATTCAAATGAAATTCAAATTTCCCTAAACCTCTTTTCTCTCTACCCTTTTCATTTTCATTCTTGTTTCTCTCTAGTTTCTATTGTTTAGTCCAAATACACAAACCAAATGGGTACATGTTTAAGCAAGAAAAAACCTTCTTCTACTTCCTCACCCCCCAAATCACTTTCCACACCCCCACCAACTCAACCAAAAAACCCTGAAAACAACAATGTCACAGAAACAACCCTCAACAACAAACCCAACACAGAACCACCAGAAGAAGATGAATCTCAACCAAAAAAGGAAATTTTCATCATCAAACACAGAAAAAGCCATGATGAAAGAGAAAAAAACTCAAAAATCACACCTTTCACTGTTCAGCACAATGTTCCATCACAACAAAATGAAGGGTTGGTTTCTTCTTCAGAAACAGAATCAACATCAATGAACAACAACATTAACAACAACAACAACAAGGTTGTTAATGTTGTTGGTGTTAGAACATCAAGCTGCACAAAAGAAGAAGTTGATGCAATTTTAATCCAATGTGGAAGACTCAGCAGAAGCTCTTCTGGAAAAGCAGCTTCTTCATCTGCTAATGGAAGAAAATACTCAGGTTCAAAAAGAAGTTTTGATTTTGATAACTGTGACAACAACAATGATGCAATTTCAGCTGAAGATGAACAAAAGAGAACAAATGTAAGTGAAACAAGTGAAGAACATGACGGTGGCCGGAACCGAAACAGCCACCGTCAGCGCAACCGCGGTTCGCCTAAACCTGGAAGAAGAAGAACACCAAGTAGGGAAAGAGAACAACAACGTTCAAGTAGTAGAGAAAGGAGAGTGAGTAGATCTCCTGGAAGAAGATCTTCTGATAATAACAATGGTGGTTCTGTTTCTGTTTCTGTTACTGTTTCAGGTTCTGGTTGTTCTAGGCCTGGAAAAATGGTTACTGTTCCTGCTACTGTTACATCATTGGTTATGGATAAAAGTAATAATGGTGGTGGTGGTGGTGGTGGGGGTGAAAGTGTTAAAAGGGGTGGTGTGAAGAGAAATGTTGGTGTTGCATCACCACGTTCTATGTCACCTGCAAGAGGAAATGGGAATCAGCAGCAACCTTGTTCTCTTAGTAGGAATAATTCTTCAAGGAAAGCTGAAGTTTCACCTTATAGAAGGAATCCACTTAGTGAAGTTGATCCTAATTCACTTGCTTATCCACAATCTAATGTTAATGTTAATGGTGGCAATAAGGTGCAAAACAAATCCAAAAAGGAGGTTGAAGTTGTTCAGGTAAATCACTTTTATGCTTCTGTGTTTTCTCTATCAGCTTGAAAGACTTCATTTTTCTGTTTTTTTCCCTAGTATTATTGATCATTGATGTGATGAGATTGTTAGACTATAGGGAGAAAAATTATATGGTCCAAGTGAGTTTTGTTACTTAATGAATCAATTAATTTCTAATAATAATTGATAGTTTTGTTAGATAATGGTATGGTCTATGAGGTGCCAGTTCAAATCCCACCATTATGAATAATTATCACCAATGATTGTTAGTTAATAATACTTGTTAGAATCTATGTTGCACCGATAATTTTTATGCGTGTTTGGTGCTAGACACTGCACTTACACCCATTTCAATTTTTCTATTTTTTCAAATTATTACCGGTGGCAACTCGCAAGTGTTGTCCCTGTGTTTGTGTATTTGTTCATTGGTTAGAATATGTGGCACCTATAGTTGAACTTTTTCCTTGCATTAGCTGTGACTGTGATATGTGTTAAAGTTTGGAATTTACTTACCATTAGATTACATGTAAATTTGATCATAAATCCTCATTGACTATTAATATTGACATGACACTAACACTACGTCTAATTTGAAAAATTGAATTAATTAAATGTAATCAATGTATTGGTGTTGTCTTAGACACTAAGACGCAACTTCGATCAAAAGTGTTGGTGCTACATAGATCAGTGATATTAGTAGTACTTCCTACATAGTAGGAAGAAATTTGTCATATGTGTATTCCTTAACTTTGGTAGTCTAATAACCTAGTTGGACCATAGATATAGAGTATTTTTTTACATTCGGATATGATATTTTGCTATTTAAACTGCAGAAACCAAATGTTGATACAAGGGACAGCATGAGAAGCAGGACAAGCAGCAGAGGTACATTGGAAAAGGGTGTGAATCATCACCAAACAAAGGAGCAACAAGAGGAAGAGATCAAGCTGGTAACATCTGACAATGCTATTGTGAAGAACATGGTGATGCCATCAGGTATTGAAAACTTCAAACCACAAACATTAACAAGAAGCAGATCTTCTAGAAGATCATCAAGAGACTTTGACATCAATCCTGAACCTCTTCCTCCACAACAAAATTCATCTTACACTTCTTTACTCCTTGAAGACATTCAAAATTTCCATCAAAAAACACACCCTTCTGTTTCTCTCCCACCTTGTCTCAACAAAGCTTGTTCCATCCTTGAAGCCGTAGCTGATCTTAACTCAACCACAAGTTCAAACAATTTCTCTAGTGGTGCTTTCTTGGAAGACAAGAAAACTTCTTCTATTAGGAATGAGTACAATGTTGAAGAACCATTTGTTGAATCTGAAGTTGTTATCTTTGATGATGTGATGGAGCCAAGTTTGCATAAGTATGTTACTGTTAAAAGGGGTGGTTCACTTTGTGAGGATCAAGAGTCTTCAGGAAGTAATAGCTTCACTGTGAGTAGTGGTCAAAAGCAATATGGGATTTGTTCTTCTTCTTGGGAACAAAACTCTTGTGATTCATCAGATTGTTGGAGTTCAAGATTGAATTCAAAAGATGAGAGTTTGAAAAGTCCTTTGGGATTGGATGGTAGTTTAGGTTCTTCATGTGAAGCTAATAAGAAGACATTGAATGGTAAAAGGAGAGAGTGTGATCATCAGCACAGTGGCGGTATAGGGCGTGGAAGACTCGCTGCGGACGCTGCTGCATTGACATAGTGCATGTTTGGATTAACGGCGAGTTTGGATTCTCATCTTTCTGTTTGACATCACTTTCTGTTTGGAGTTGCATGCTTGCAACTGTTTTATCTTTTTTTTTTATTTAAGGCAAAATTTGAGATTATCTCATCTTTGACATTTTCTTTATTATGTTAACGAATACTTATTTTATCTTTCTTATTGCAATTATTATGTAGCATTATGTTATGCTCTCTTCCTTTCTTCAAATGATTTATTTGTAAACTACATTTGCTCAAAATCTTTCAATTTTTTTCCTGTGCTTATTTTGGTGTAAGATGTTTCTATAGTAGTATTTATTAAATGGAAGCAAAACAGGTACTAATTTGTTAGTGAAAATGAGTGAGGAAACATAACATAGAGTTGACAAGGTTTTCTTTCCTATGTTATAGTAGTAAGGTGAGTATTAATTGAATGTATTAAAATTATTTTGGCATCACCTTTAGATTATATTTTGTTTGTAATTTCATTTTATTTGGAGGTTGGAATAATAATGTCTCAGCACATTTAAAAATCAACTCTGTAAAGTTTTATTTATTTTTTTGTAATAAAAATAGAGTGCAAATACATTATATGTTTAACATGTCATTTCAACTATGTTGACAGACTATCATTTGCAGCACTCTAAAATATTATTAAAAATAAAATAAAAGAAAATACAAAATGCTTAATGGTTTGTCTCAAAACCCAAGAAAACAATGCATACTCTTTATTACAAATCACGATGAAGGAAAAAAGAGTATATATTAAACACCTATATAAATCAACAAAATCTATATTCAGATAAGCCAATTATGTTGCTATTGAAAACATAAAATATATTAGAAGGAAATAGTATATCACCAATGACTCTTAACAATGTAAAGTTTCAAATTATCAATCTTGTTTGCATATTGATTTCATTCTTTAAAAATATGAAATATAGTAAAACTCATTTTTTAATCATCTCAAGACAATTTAGCAATTTATTTTTAATGGAGCAACGAACAAGACTATTATTCCAAAAAGCCAAATTTGCCAATTATGAATTAGATTCAATTTATAGAAATTTTCATCCTTATAAGCTTTTTCAATAGCAATCATAACCCTGTAAAATCGACATATAGTGCAGTTGTAGTCCTCAAATTTATCGCATAAGAAAGCATTGTCCCTAAATATACCTACATAAACAACAGGACTATTACATCCAGATGTAACACTATCAATATTACATTTAATTCAATACTCTGTCAGAGACGCCATATCACCAATTTAATGGTAGGGGAGGATGAGCTCTAATTTATAAAGACTTAAATTTAAAATAGCTTAAACTCTTTAAAGTTATTTGAAGAAAGTCAAGTTTCATATTTCAAATAAACATTTGTATTGAAAAAAATAAAAAGAAATCATTTTATCATTTTCTGTTTAATTTTCTTGAGCCGAACGAAGTTTTAAAAATTTAAACATATGGTGTTTCTTTTTTCATCTTTAATATTTTTAAATTTGGACAAAATTTAGAAACTTTTGAAAAAATTTAACGATGATTCTTTTTTTAATATAAACGAGTTGGCTTTCATTTTAAATTATATATTATAGAGAGGTGTTGAATTTCATTCAGGTTTAATTATTGATAGAAATCTCTAATTATTTGAGAATCTTTTTAAAAACTAAATCATGAACTAAAAAACCTGCCTACCTTTGTTCATAAATATATAAAATAATGATTTTTTTTTTGTCGTATAAGACTTTATTTAAATTTTTAATTATATTTAATTATTTTTTTATCAATAATTATGACGAGAAGTTAAATAAACAAAATGAATCCATAATTAACAAATTTTAAATAAAAAATACTAATATTAATAAATAATTATAAAAACTAATAATAATGTTAATATATATATATATATATATTCATCATTTACAAAATTTACAAATCTTGAGTGTCACACTTAGGACGTTAATGGTATCAGACTTGGGGAGAATAAGTTATATAGAATTGGTTATAATTATTTAAAATTCGTAAGTTTAATTTGAAAAATGATAGTTTCTGGGTAGTAAGTCACGTGTTTAAGCCGACGAACAGACGTTTTAGGGTTGTGAATCATTTGAAAGTTTTTTAGAATTAAAAAGAAAAATTTCAAATATGAATAACTTATTTTGTAGAACTTCTTCTTTTTCCACCCATTCTACCCAAAAATTCTCACTACAAAAAGAACCTATCAATAGTGAATAAATTACTATTGAAGATCTTCAAAAATCAATTAACAATTGGCAAATCCCAAAAATAAAAACGGATCAGGTTTATGAATCTAGTCTTTTAAAAAACCTTCTCAAAACTGACTATGTAATCAAAACAGAAGAAAAATATGTTCTTTTATCAACTCCCTTTGAAACAACAAATCTTCTTTCTCCAAAAACTCTTCAAAAACACCGTAGCAGGTGTTGAGACAAACTCTCTATTTTAAAGTTTTGATGAAAATAAACAAAGGTTAATTAAGAATGTTAATTATGATTCTAAATGTTATGTTAATTTAACTTGTGTTCTTGAGTGGATTTAATTAAGAGCAGAATCAAGCAAATACAACAAAAGACAACAACAAGATCATTCTGCATCATAAACAGAGAATGATCTTCAGCTTCACCGAATTATCCATCACAGCAAGTTGGTCAAATCTTTTCTATCCATGTGATAAAAAGTTTGCTCTGGAAATCTTTCATATCTAATAAGTACACGACAAGGAACAAGTACGAATAATCCAGACTAAAAAAGGATACTTGATCACAAAGATCAAAGGGTTCAAAGATGGACAAAAGTCATGACGACCTAAGAATTCCAAAATTCAAATGTCAAGAAAACTTGATCAAACTGGGTATATGACAAGACAAGAACAAAGGAAATACAGAACATTCAAAAC
>NC_021161.2:41886517-41887454 GCF_000331145.2 Cicer arietinum
TTCTCCAGAACAAGAACGTTCTCCAACTGCTCCTTCACACGAACGTTCTCCACCACAAGAACATTCTCCCACTGTCCCTCCACCAAAATCTTCTCCACAAAAGACTTCCAAACGATCTTCCCCTATATCCACATCCTCTGATTCTGAACCATCTCCCCCAACTAAGAAACCAAAACAGAATGCTCCTCCTCTAATCTCCCTTGCAAAATCAAAACTCTTCAATGAAAAATGGGCCCAACGCCCAGTTGGGATAGGAAGAATTTTTGTTTTTGATAATCTGGTTGTAAATGGCAATGCTGTTCAGCACCATACGGATGCTCTTGGATGGACCCCTTTCTTATAGATCTCTGAATCCTTTTTCCCAGAAGTCGTTCGTGCCTTCTATTGCAACGCCAAAACCTTTGCTGATAAATCTCTTTTTATCTCAAAAATAAAGGGAGTGGAAATCAGATTGACTCCAGACATTTTGGCCAACATCCTTCAGCTTCCAACAGAAGAGCCATCTGTCTTTGGTGACAACTGGTATTCAGCTCTGGGTCTTAGAAAGACAGATGTTTTGGCCGAGCTGTTTGAAGAAAACTCCACACGTTATTTAGCCACTTACTTAAAGCCTCTTCCTAAAGTTTTCAATAATATGTGTCAACATACTCTACTTCCACACTGTGGAAGTCATGAGTACGTTTCTGATAATGACGCCTTGCTCATCTATCATCTGTTAAACTGCAAGAGATTGAATTTACCTCATGTTATTCTCCAGCACATGATCTGTGCAGCCCAAAAAGATTACAAAAAGAATACTGTGCCTTATGGCATGGTCCTGACTAAAATCTTCAGGCATTTTGGAGTATCTCTTGCATCTGAAAAATCTTTGATCAAAATTTCCAAGTTTTCCACCAAAAATTTATCTCATATGCGCAACACCGCCTCTGCTCCAACA
>NC_021161.2:41887505-41922790 GCF_000331145.2 Cicer arietinum
TCTCCTTCTACTGATCCCAAGGCAATCTCAGACAAAACTCCTACACCAGAACGTTCTCCACCTCCTCCAGAACGTTCTCCAGAACATATCCCATCACATCCCACTCTTTTTGCTCAAACATCTGGCACTATTCCTTCACATATTCCCTCTTATTCTCAACCACCTCACTGCCCTACACATGACTTTAGTACTCTCTTGTCTAATCCTCTTATGTCTACAATGTCTCCACTATTTGTTTCACCACAGAAAACCAGTTCCTCCATTTTTGGCATAAGTCAGTTTTTGAACTTTCCCGCTACTGCTGACCACTCTACCTCATCTGTTGGCCCCCTACCATCTATTTCATCTTCTTTTGCCTCTCTTCCATCCTTATCTGCCATGCCTATTCCCTCCAACACAGTTGTTGCTACCTCTTCTCAACCCTCCGCTCACCTTCCCTCCACTGACACCTTAGCTGCACCCTCAAACTCTGATATCATGGCCGCTCTCCAGATCATCATGACAAGACAAATTCAGCATGATCAAGAGACTGCTCTACTCAGAACTTGGATGGCTGATCATCTTGCTCCCAAGCTGGGAATTCCACCTCCGCCTCCTCATCCGGTGCCCCCTCCCTCTCAGATCCCTCCTGCTGGAAAATCCTCCTCCTCCGAAGGATCTTCTCCCTCCCTAGCATCTTAGATCTATCCCTTATGTCTTTTTATATGACAAAGGGGGAGAATTAAGTTAGATTTTCATTTATTTTATCACTGCTCTCATTTTGTATTTCTGCCACTTTTGATGTATCTTTGCCAAAATTAATGAACTTTTGTTATCTTTAATGAAACTCTTTCTGATTGCATTCAAATATTTTATTTTATGTTGAATTAACAAATGGACAAATTGAGGGGGAGCTATTACAGCTCTTTATATTAGAATCAAATTAAAATCTAAATTAACATGTTTGTCATCATAAAAAAGGGGGAGATTGTTGAGACAAACTCTCTATTTTAAAGTTTTGATGAAAATAAACAAAGGTTAATTAAGAATGTTAATTATGATTCTAAATGTTATGTTAATTTAACTTGTGTTCTTGAGTGGATTTAATTAAGAGCAGAATCAAGCAAATACAAGAAAAGACAACAACAAGATCATTCTGCATCATAAACAGAGAATGATCTTCAGCTTCACCAAATTATCCATCACAGCAAGTTGGTCAAATCTTTTCTATCCATGTGATAAAAAGTTTGCTCTGGAAATCTTTCATATCTAATAAGTACACGACAAGGAACAAGTACGAATAATCCAGACTAAAAAAGGATACTTGATCACAAAGATCAAAGGGTTCAAAGATGGACAAAAGTCATGACGACCTAAGAATTCCAAAATTCAAATGTCAAGAAAACTTGATCAAACTGGGTATATGACAAGACAAGAACAAAGGAAATACAGAACATTCAAAACGGGAACTCCAGAATGATTATTGAAGCTCAAGAACGTTCAAACTGATAAAACCAAGAACGTTAATCATTCTCCGTTTTCTGCACATCAACAGCAGCCTTGCATCCTCTCTGTTTCAGTCTGCAATTCGATTCAAATCTTCTCCAACCTCCTCTAGCTACACTCAAGACTCAAGACAGATAATGTACCATCCAAGATCAATGAAGAAATGTCAAAGAAAGGACAGAAATGCTTTCAATGCTAAAACATCAAAAGTCAAAAAGCTGTTTTCAAAGCAGCATTATTTTTATTCTAAAAATAATGTTTTAGTCAAAAAAGCATGGCCTCTCCAACAGCTATTTCGTACATCCCCAGCCTATAAATAGAAGTCTGTTAAACCTATAAATAAAAGGGATGAAGCTAAATATGCAAAAGATTTGAGGAGACTAATATCATATATATAGGTATAGGTAGTAAGTCTCGTGTTTAAGCCGACGAACAGGTGATTCAGGGTTGTGAATCATTTGAAAGTTTTTTCAAATTAAAACGAAAAATTTCTAATTCGAATAACTTATTTTGTTGAACTTCTTATTTTTCCACTCATTCTACCCAAAACTTCTCAGGACAAAAGGAACCTATCAATAGTGAAGAAATTACTATTGAAGATTTTCAAAAATCAATTAACAATTGGCAAATCCAAAAAATAAAAAAGAATCAGGTTTATGAATCTAGTCTTTTAAAAAACCTTCTCAAAACTGACTATGTAATCAAAACAGAAGAAAAAGATGTTCCTTTATCAAATCCCTTTGAAACAATAGATATTCTTTCTCCAAAAACACTTCAAAAACACCGGAACAGGAACTATAATTTCATACATATAGGTGTTGTCCAAGTCGGAATCAAACCTCTAACTAGGGAATGATTAAACACTTCAATCTTACATGTCTTACGAGATGCAAGGTTCTTAGACTTTCAAGATTCAATAATAAGTACGATTGAATCTAGTTTATGACAAGGACCAATTTGGTTTGAATGTCATCCAAATTTTTCTTTATTTTTAAAAGACCAAAACATTTTAAAATCTCTCATGTTGCAAATCAAAACTCATAATTACAAAATGATAACATGATCCATTCCTGTAGCAATTATTTACAAAGTTCATTACAAAGCAATGTTTTCGGCCTTTACTTTGAGAATAAAAAAGGTGAAACTTTATTTTTACAAACTGATTTAACAAAGGCAAACACTGTTATTCTAAAAACCATCATTTAGAAAGATATAGATCTTCCGTCTCCTGAACAGTCAAAACCAAACAACAACTTGAGGGAAGTTATCCAGTACAATGATGGAAGGGTAAAACTAAGTTTTTCAAGAACTTCCAGTGTCAGATATTCTGATGTTGGTTCCTCCAGACTCCCTTCAGTAATACAATTACCTAATAAAGTAGAAAACTTTTCAAAACCACGTTTTCGTGTTCTAGCATTCCAAATGCTTCTTTTCAAAACGTTGATTACTCCACAAATGTACCTCATCAAATCTATACAGCACCTTAGAATACAAATGAGGAACAACAAAATATTTCTCCACCAACTTCACCATCTTTTTATGCAATAACTGAAAATGTTATTAATGAATTAAATGTCATAGAAAAAGAATTTGAAATTGATAAAGAATTTCTTCATACTCACTTTTATGCTTCAAAAAATAAAGAAAAAAGCACACGATTTTTCAAAAACTTTTTAGAAAATAGAAAGGAAATCCAAAATGAATTTTACAAATTCGTTTTACAAAACAAAACTCATATCTTATTCTTTGATTGGTTTGAAATTTATGCATCACAAAATCAAATTTCATATCTATTCAAACAAAATTCTGTAAATCTCATAACAACCAAAAATAAAACTACAGAATGAGAAATGTCAAATGGTATGAAAATACAATTTGAACATCCACCATTAAGACATATCAAAATAACACACTTAGATTAGACAGTAGAAGGTGCACCTTACCAAATCCCAAGCAATAATTCAGGAAAAGATATTAAGCATATTCTTCAACAAAATAATTTTACGAATGCTCATCTTAGCACAATTGCAAAACAAATAACTAAAATAGAAAAGAAATAAAACAACAAATTACTGTTATTTCCCCAACTGAGACAACATAATAAAAACTAAAAAACCCAGTTTTTAAACCTTTTCAAATCTCTAAAACGAGCCAAAAACTGTTTAGAGAAGGAAAATCGAAATTTACCCAAGCCTTACATGACCAACTCAGTAGGAAAGAACATTATTCTATCTCTACACCATTGGTAAGGATACCTTAGAAAAAAAAGTTACGACTTTAGACCAAGTTTTTGAAGTTGAACAAGAAACACAAAACATGTGCAGACTCCAATGGCAGAAGGGTCAACCTTTAGCCATGGTTTCAACAATTTCCTAAGTAGAATTATGCTTAGGGAAGACTCAAACCAACCTTTCTGGAAGGAGAAATTCCTTACAAGACTCCCAACCCTTTTAGGAGAAAAGGTTAGAAAGAAAATTAAGGAAGTCTATGGGACAAACCAAATCCTATATAACCAATTAACTTATGGAGAATTGGTTAGCTTCACACAAAAATAAGGTTTAAAAATCTGCCAAGATTTAAAACTTAAAAAACATCTAAAATGGGAAATGAAAAGAACTAGGCAAGAACTATGATCTTTTTACAAACAATTTGAAATACCCACGACAAATGTTTCAAAAGACAGTGGATGATCTTGTTCAAAAGCTTATAAAAAACCTCACTGAAAGTCTTTCTCAAGACCAGGCAAACATGAATTCTATTAAAAAATCTAAACCTCAAACTTTTTACAAGAAAAGAAAACCTTTACAAAAGAAGTTCGAACCTCAAACTTCAAAACAAATAACTTGTTATAAGCGTGGCCAAACGAGACACATTTCAAAATATTGCAATATAAATAGAAAACTTCATGAATTAAAAATTGATGAACAAATAATTCAAAAAATTGAGGCAATACTTTTAGAAACCTCAAAAGAAGAAACATTTACAGATTTTGAAATAGGTTTATCAGAAAATGATAAACCTTTGCAGTTTGATGAATTAGGAACTTCCAAGTCTCCTAGCGATTCAGAATCTAGTCCAAAATCAATCAATGTTTTAACAAAAGATCAAGAATTAATTCTTGATATTATAAAGCAAGTTGAATATACAAAACTTAAAAAAAAAAATAATAGGAAAGTTGTTAAATACTTTTGAATCCAAACAAAGTCAGCCTTCCACATCTTCATCAAAATTGCTTCCAAAAACCACTTTCTAACAAACATCTTTGGAACAAAAAGAAAATCCCAAACCCCTGTCACAATCCAATCTCTACAAGAGAAGATTAAAATTGTAAAACAAGAGTTAAAACCTCTTAAACAAAAACAGGAAATTCATTTAAATATTCTTCAAAATCTTCTTTCCAAAGTACAAAATCAAACCTCTTCTGACCAAGAAAGAGAAGACGGAGAAAATGAAGATTATTCATTACCCTTAGAAAACAAAATTGAAAACTTAGAAGAAATCCCATAAGATTTTTTTTTTTTTTAAGAACATTAACAACAACAAAATATTTAATCAAATTCAATATAGTTTTTCTGAAGATTTCAAATTTGAAACAATTGCACTTTTTGATAAGGGAGCAAACTTAAATTGCTTAAAAAGTAGCATTTTACCAAACATATTTATGCAAAAATCAAATGAAAAACTTGTTGTTGCTAACAACTCCAACATGATAATAAAAAATAAAACTGAAGCTTCCATTAAAAATGGTAACATTTCAATCAAAACTTCTTTTGTTTTATTAGAAAATATAACTCATAGTGTCATTTTAGGGACTCCTTACATTAACATGATAACTCCCTATTCTGTCAATTATGATAGTATTTCCTGCAAAACAAAAGAAACTAAAATTGTTTTCCCTTTTATTGAAAAACCCAGAACAAAGAATTTAAATCTTTTAAAAGCTTGTTCGGTTTATAAAAATGAATTGAATTGTCTAATTCAGGGAAAAGAAAAACATTTGTGTTTCCTAAAATAAGATGTTTGCGTTCTCAGGATTGAACAATAATTACAAAATAATTTTTTAAAACAAAAAATTTCTGAACTACAAAAGAAAATTGAAGATGAAATTTGTTCAGATATGCCAAATGCCTTTTGGGATAGAAAACAACACATGGTAGATTTACCATATGATAACGAATTTTCCGATAAACAAATCCCAACTAACTCTACGCCTATCCAAATGAATTATGAGCTCGAACAACTTTGCAAAAAAGAAATTCAAGATTTAGAACAAAAACGTCTAATAACAAAAGCTAGATCTCCCTGGAGTTGCGCAACTTTCTATGTTAACAAAAATTCAGAAATAGAAATAGGAATACCTAGGCTGGTAATTAATTACAAACCCTTAAACAAAACTCTAAAATGGATTCGTTATCCAATTCCAAACAAAAAAATATCTTTTACAAAAATTGCATTCTGCATTTGTATTTTCAAAATTCGACATGAAATCAGGTTTTTAGCAAATATAGATTGATCCTAGTGATAGATACAAAACTGTTTTTACCGTTTCATTTGGACAATATGAATGGGCTGTAACGCCCTCGGATTAAAAAAATGCTCTTTCAGAATTCCAAAGAATTATGAATGACATTTTTAATCCATTTTCAATATTTTGCATCGTCTATATTGATGATGTTTTAATTTTTCTGAAACAATCGAAGAACATTTTAAACACCTTAAAACTTTTTTGATCCCTTTTCCAAACTAAAATACGTTTTTTAGGACATTATATTTCTCGGGGTACCATAACCCCTATTGAAAGGTCCTTATTATTTGCAGATAAATTTCCTGACGAAACCCAATTACAAAGGTTTTTAATTAGGAAGTCTGAATTATGTCTTAGATTTATGTCCAAACATCAATATAATAGCAAAACCTCTCCATGATAGGTTAAGAAAAAACCTTGTCACATGGTCAGATGAACACACTAGAATAGTACAAATAATCAAAAAAACAAGTTAAAGAAATACCATGTCTGCATCTGACTGATCCATCAGCCCAAAAAATTGTTGAAACTAATGCTTCAGATTTAGGATATGGGGGTATTCTAAAACAAAAATTAAATAACAAAGAATGCATTGTTCAATTCACATCTGTACACTAGAATAACTGTCAAAAGAATTATTCTACCATTAAAAAAGAAATTCTTTCAATCGTCATGTGCATCACAAAATTTCAAAGTGATTTACTCAATCAAAAAATTTTACTTCACATTGATTGTAAATCAGCAAAAGAAGTTTTACAAAAAGATGTTCAAAACATTGCATCAAAACAAATTTTTTGTCAGATGGCAAGCTATCCTTAGTATTTTTTATTTTGAAATTGAATTTATTAAAGGAGACAAAAACTCAATTCTAAATTTTCTAACCAGAGAATTTCTCCAAAACATGACTTGACTGATGCCCCAAAAATCAAAAAGAATTGAAGTCCAAAAGGGCAAGACATCAGAAAATCCAAAACCTATCTCTCCTGCACATCCCATTAAATCTTGGGCCCAAGCAATTGAAGAAGAAACAAAAAACCAAATCCAAAAATGGCTTGCCAACCAACAAATGACTGGACCTGATAACTTTCAGGCGATAAAAAATTCAATTGAAGAAAAGCTTCAACTACAAAAAATTGCAAAGCTTCCCAGACCCCAAAAAGAGATTGAATCTCTCTCAATAGAATTGCCATCTTTTCCGGGGCAAGAAAGGGGAGAATCTTCAAAAACCCCTTTTCAAAAAATTATTTCAAAACCTTCACAAGAGGGATCATCTGTAAAATGATTTCAAAACTTCCACAAGGAGAAACTTCAAAAATTGTTTTAAATTCAAATGATTCTTAGAATATTTAATTAAATTTAAACCAAAATCTGAGTATTTTATCAAAATAGAATTTCAAACTATTTGGACGATAGAGGACCACTTTTATGACAAAAGTCCTCAATTGGTCATTTAAAAAATATTTCCAGAAGGCTGGTTTTTCAAATCTTGGGATTTATCAAAACCCCAGCCTTACTACAAATCTATTCTTGAATTGACAAATTTTGTAACAATATAGGACAACCCAAAAGAAGGCCTAGTGGCCTACTCAACTGCAAAAATCCACAAAATAATCCCACCTTCAGAATGGAGATCAAACCTTCTTACCCCAAAACAATTCCTACTAAATTTCAAAACCACAACAACCCATTGTAGGACATTCAATTACTGAGACTACCAACAAGCCTGCTATAATGTTTTCCTCATCTAAAACCAGAAATTTAGTCATACTTGGCAATTTTTTTTAACCTTACCATGAACCCTTCAAAAATCCCTCAATGGTTTACCCATTGGTGGAAACTTTATGGTTCCATCCCTAATATTCTTCATCCGGAAGTTTAAGAAAGCTTCCAACTGTACAAAACCAACTACAAACCCTCAGACAGAGAACACATTTTTCACCCTTTAATGCTCTTCTCTACAGAATTCTTTTTACCATGGGTTACAACCTGGTATTTTGAAATCAACCAACAACAGGCCCAAACAATCCTCATTAGAAGATTCAAAGTTAGATGGTGGACAAAATTTTCTATTCCTCAAAGTATCAAAAAGCAAGTTGTGTCCACATGGCTCCAAAAGCAAGGATTACAGCGACTTCAAACAATACAAACCCAATTCCTGGCTCAAAAATCATTTGCCCAAACACAGTTGGCAACAGCGAAAACTGAAGAGGAATACTTTGAGATTATGGCCCAGCTCCTCAAAAGCAAGACCAATTCCTCAAATGTCTCCTCAGATAATGCTTTAGAAACTTCCATGAACTTGGGAGATGAAAATGAAGACGACTATTTTGGTATCTTCACCACTACTAAATGAAAACATTGGTCCAATTAATTTAAAGGCCCAATGATGAAACGTTGAAAGAAAATGACACAAGGAAATTTCGTGGAAAATTCTTCTCCGCACTTGTCTGCCACTTCTTTCCCTCACTACCACTGAAAGCAAAAAGCAAAAGGAATCTCATCATCTCCTCCACTATACAAGTCAACAACAGGAGGATTGTTTTTCTATATAAGGAAGGCTCCCCTTCACTTCAAAGACGGAGTTTGAAACACAGAGAGTTAGATAGAGAGTTTCTCTAAGAAATCTTGAGTGTCTCAAATTTACACAACTTGTAATATTTTCTTTTTCAGTTTTTCCAAAATCCATTGTAAGTATGTTTATGCAATAAATTTACATTTGTTCATATACATGTTTTACATACTGCAAAACATAAGTATACTTTGCACTTGCAGCTTATGTTGATCTTGTGCATGAGAAAAAATCATCTCCATTCATCTTTTGAATATTGTTGGTATTCACCATTGAATCCAGGACGTTAATGGTTGCATACTGTTGATATATCATAAGTACTGTTGATATATATATATGTGTGTGTGTGTGTGTGTGTGTGTGTGTGTGTGTGTGTGTGTGTGTGTGTGTGTGTGTGTGTGTGTCAGCCTATCAGGTCTAATAGATTTTTTTGTAAGTCTAAGTTTTGTCTATTTAAATTAATAAGCTTTAAAAAAAACCTTAGTCTATCGTTTTTATTAAAGAGATCAAATCAGATCATAAATAGGTCAAGTCATAGACCTCTAGTACGACTTAACCTATTTTCACTCCTAATCACAATCAATCATGTTGGTGATTTTAGAGGTGATAAAAGTGAAAAATAAATATTTTTATTGATTCGACGATTATGATTAGTTGATAATATAAAATATTTTTACATTGGGTGTATATAAATTAAATTCAATAATAAAAAATATTAATTACAAAAGTAATAATAACAATAATAAGGGTAGAGTTATTTTTTCTTTCTTTTTTCATCATTTCTTTCATAAAAATGTAAGGTTGATTAATTTTTACTTCTGTATCCTTTTCGTACTATAATATTATCATATTACTTTTTATGTTGAGATAATATATATTAACAAGTATGGCAAATGATTAAATTAATAATTGTTTTATCTTATTTTATTATCTCTAACATTCTATACCATTTTCAAACGCATGGAAGACAAAAAGTGTCAAGTGTACAAAAGATGATAGCATCCATGAGATCACGAGACCTATAGATTTACAAGTCTTCAACTTCAGGTTTGGTAAGTCAAAACACATTAATTAAAATAAACAATTATAAGCGTGTCCTTTATTTTTAAATGGATTTAATTAGAACTTTGACTCTTTGAGGGCTTTTGGCTTGGTCGTTTTTAACAGACACGTCTTATGGACGAAAAACCTATCCACAGGAAACTTCTAAACTATAACTTTCTTGTGTGTGTGAATGGAGGTAATTCATTTACCGTTTGAGACTTCAAACTTCATAGAGGAGTTTCAGCTTTTTCTAGAAATGAGGGGTGATCAATAATTTTAATAAAAATTAAATAATATATATTTTTTAAATTAAATGTAAAGGTGTAATAATTAAATATTGATTTATGTAATATAATATTTCAATTTAATAGTTAAGTTTATGAAATAAATATCGATTAAAATATAAACAATATTGATGTAATTTGATCTCTCCTTGCATAGATATACATAATAGTGTTTAAATTTTTTATAATTTTTATCTTAGCAACGTAGTTATCAAAGAATGAAACTTTAATAATTTAAAATTAGTAAGTGGAAGTTCAATGAAGAATTATTCATGTTATATTCCAAACTAAAAATCTTTTGAACAATTAATTTTTAATTAAAATTTATTAATTAAAAAACTTATAATGTCGGAGAAATATTACTATAAAAAATGAAAATGCATTTTCATCCATCATGAGTAGAAAGTGACATACATTTTATTTTATACTATATAACTTTGAAGTTGCGTCGACCATTTTTATTTCTAATATATTTCCTTACTTGCTATATTTGTGTAATTTTCATATTCAAATGAGTTTTTTTTGACTGAATATTCAAATGAGTTTGCTAACCTAACACAATGATATCTAACTTTTGTGAGTATTTTTTAACATAGATAAGAAAGACAATGCTATGTCAAAGTGAAACAGCACACGTCCCTCTTCACACACACCGAGGAAAGAAAAGGATAATGCAAAATATTGGTCATTAAATATTTTCGAAGTACACGTTTTATATATACAAAGAATAAAATAACTTTGAGTGCACGGATACTCTTTTTAAATTAAAATGGCTTATGAACTAAGGAATTCCTCGTGGAATAAGAAAAAATTGCAATAGTCGAGATTAATTCATCGAATTGATTGCGACTGTAATGAGCATTATTATTTACTTTCAACAATTTCAATGCTGCCACATTTTTGTGGCTGTATATGAAAGCCTTTAATTAAATAAACAATTTTTTTGAGAATTTAAAATAACTAACTTAAAACTTTATTGATCGATTATTTAAACAAACCTATTTCATATGAAATATAGAGAAAAAAATTATGTATATTTCTTTAAATATATTTTTATATGATTTTTAACTTAATCAATAATAATTTTTTCGAATTTATAATTTCTTAAATTTTATTATACTTATAAAAATATATATTTCATGTTAAAAATCAAAACAAATGATCTAGAAAACATTAGTACTACGTCATATACTCAGAAAACAAGACCGTATCCGGAAATGAATGAAAAAGCAAGAAACTAAACAAAAGATGCTTTGGCGGCTTCTAATCTCAATATTTAATTATTTATATCTCAACACACAAACTTTGAATTCAATATTCCATAATTCATATTTGGTGCCTGCATATCACATGTGATTCATATCAAAACTTACCCCTTAACAAATACTCCTCAAAAATAAAATATCTAAAATACAAACAAATATGTTTTATTTATTTAAAATAAAATATAAACAAATATCAACAACTTCTTTTCTATTTAATAATGATAGAGTGTAATTTTGACATTAAACTTAATGCAATGTATTTTTATGTATAATGATTCGATAGGAGTAAATTTGAGTATAGCTTTTCCACAAGTCAACAATAGGAAGCTTCAACCCTTCAACCTTTGAACGACACTTTTTCTATATATAAATTGAACAACAAAGAAAAAGAAAACCAAACACTGCATCCAACTTTGAATCTCACATTTTTTCTGATAACAAAAAAACCATGACAGATCAACAAAAAATTCATCCACTTCATGATGTAGAATCACAAGAACAACAAAACCCTTCAGCTCCTTTAGTAGCAAGAAACACTTCAAAATCTGATGAACAGCAGCAAAACCATCTTCCTCCTTTTCCATCTACACAACAAAATATACCTTCAAAACCAGCAAAGAAAAGAAAATCATGTTGCTGCAGACTCTTCTGCTGGATTTTCAGCATACTAATAATTCTAATCATAGCAATTGGCATAACAATTGGAATACTATTCCTTGCATTCAGACCAAAGATACCAAAATACTCTGTCGATGAACTAACAATCACGCAATTCGATCTTTCAAACAACAACAGTTTATCAGTCACTTTCAATTTAACAATCACAGCAAGAAATCCAAACAAAAAGATTGGAATTGATTATAGAGGTGGAAGCCACATAAGTGCTTGGTATACAGACACAAAGTTATGTGAAGGTGCATTACCTAAATTCTATCAAGGACATAAAAACATTACTGTTCTTAGTATACCTTTGACAGGACAAACACAGAATGCAACAGGGTTGAGAGATACATTGGTGCAGAAGGTGCAATCTGATGGTAGTGTTCCTCTTCATTTGAAAGTGAAACAACCTGTCAGGATTAAATTTGGAAAGTTGAAGATTTTCAAAATTAATTTCAGGGTTAGGTGCAGAATTGTGGTGGATAATTTTAGTGATAATAATTCTATTAGGATTAAGGATAGTAGTTGTAAGTTTCGGTTTAAGCTGTGAATTCTTTAGTCCATATCATACTGCTCTATAGCACCGACATATTTGACCCGAGGCGTGTCTCGGTGTCCGACACGACACTGACTGACTCTTTGATTATATTTAATTGCTGAGTTTGGTGTTCATGTCGGTGCATGTGCTTTACGATTATATTGTTTTATTATTTTTATTATGGTCTTTGATGGATTTTTCTTTCCATCTGCATTTTGAGATTGAGGTACAATTCTTGTAATTTTGATTCTATTTTCTCATTCATTTCTTTTACTCAGATACTATATATGGCATATATATAGTTATTCTATATATTTTAATAAAAGAATTATTGCTAAGCTTTTCACTCTTTCTTGACTCTCAAATGTGATTGCTAACAGATTATTGGATAATTAATTTTGTGTGCTGATATGAAAATACTGTAATGATGATTTGTTGGTGTTCTAATCAACTTCAGGGGAAGAATAAGTATAAAACGAGTAGATGGTTGAACTTGAATATAAAGCTAATTTTACTACATAACTGAGTTTTATATTTGCATTTTTTATGGACCACTTTAATATTGGCCCATGTTAAATCCCACCTTAATCGTATATATATTACTAAATAAGTAAATAACACAGTTAACTATCTTTCTTTTAATAAAAACAAGTATTCTTTCTAAAATATCTATAAGCATGCCAATCTTTTTTTAATCTATTATTTACTTTGTTTCATTTTTGCTAATTAATTTTCTAGATATTGTCACTTTTTCGTTTTCACTCTATTGTTTTGTTCCATAAATAATGTTTGAGTGGGTTTAATAAATATGATTTCAAATAATTTTATAAATTTCATTTAGTTGAAATTGATTTTGAAAAGAAATGATTTATATGTTTGAATGTTTTTACTTTAAAATTAGTTTTGAGGAAAACTTAATTGCACAAAAAGAGGACAATGGTTGGACGCTTTAACTAGCCTAAAGAAATTTGAATGACTTGAATGAAAAACTTGTAACTTGATGTAGCTCAATCCAAAAAACGTAAACATCATTTATTGTTTGGAGCCAAATTCAACCTTAGAGAACTGTTTGATTAAAAGATCAAACAATATGAATACAAATGTAAGAATTTTAAGATTTCTTTAATTAAGAGGATATTAGTCTCGATTAATATAAGATTAATATGAAAACTCAATAGAACCCTTTTATCAACAAAAAACTTCCCAGCTTTTATAAACGACAATCCATTTGCAACTCTCATTAGTTGGATTAACGGATCATCAACTGAAGAAATACTATTGAATTAGGTAGAGGACACAGATTTTCCATTCTAATTACTTCACAGTTATAGATCACAATCATCCAATTTTAAATCAATGGCTGTCCAATCTCGAGATTTATTGCTGCGGCCAACTGTGTGATTAATTTTACTGGAATCCGAGTCCTTCGTAGAAAGGTTCCCTTATTACAAAAGTGGTAGTCTCATTCTTTTGGTTATTTATATTACTATCGTTTAACTACTAGCATGGAGTTCCTCCAATCTTTGTAGACTTGCAAAAAGACTAAAGATGCAACAAGGCCACAACAGGTTCTGTCTGTGACAAAGGAAGTGAATAGATATGATTTACCATACAAAAATAAGTTGTAGAAATACATTAATCTTAACAATTCAGTTCTAACAAGGGAAACAAAATAGGTCCTTCAAGCCCTCTTTCAACGATACAGGAAGAGTGTCACCATATAGGGCCAACAACTTTGTTTTGATATAGACCAACGACTTTTTGTTCTCAATCAAAACACAAACAGGGGGCTCAACTAACCTGTAATTGGGACACACGTATATATTCAAAGTCCATATCCAAGGAGAAAGCCCTCTGCTACAACATTTCCACTTTCTCACACGGGAAAAAACTGCAAAATATTAAATAAGGCATAGACCATAGAGCATTATCATTAAAACATTAGGAAAAGATTGAAAGACCAAATGAGTTATGAAAAAAATAATTTGACAGAATTCCACGCATGTACAATTATTTCTTGTTTTATACACATTTTTGGTGCGTATGCATATTCACATTAAATACAAAAATTGAAAGAAGTTTTTTACTTTCATCTAGTAAGAATGCCACGTAGAGAACCAACAGCGCCTCGTTTCTTTGCCTGCGGTGGAAAAGAAGTAAAAAGTTAAGGTATATACTCTCTTTGGTCCTATTTATAAGAAACATAAGACTAAATCACACAGACCAATGCAATACATTAAAAGGAAAACTAAAACTCCTAATAATTAAAGGTATAAAAGTAATATCAATAATTAATACACTTAGAAAGTGTACTATGTTTCTTGTATGGACCAAAAAAGTAACATATTTGTCTTATACATATGAACAGAGGGAGTAAACAACAAGCCAATGTTAATATGATCCCTCACCTTCTGATTATTAAATAGATCATCGGCCACGGCTTCTCTTTGCTTTCTCCTTTTCTCCTCCTTTACAAACTCAACTGTTTCATCGTTTTCACAGCCAGAATCCCTATTGTTGAAAACAAATGAAATATAACATAAACTATTACCAAGAGAAACGGAGTGAAGTAAAGATAGCCAAATTTCATTTAAAATTACATTCAGATGTCAGAATTAATATTATTCTTACTTGTATGGATATTTTGCAAATGGAACAAGGTTGTTGAAACTATTTCCAGATTGAGTTTGTGCCTGCAATTCAATTTCAAAGAAAATTGGACTAGTTCGGCATGTATTACATGAATTGTGACATAAGACATAGATGTTAATATTTAATGATTGACCTTGAATGAAGAGAAAAGGCTTGATGGAATATATAAGTCAGACAAGTCAAAATTAAATTCCACTATTTAATCAAAACAAGTTTGGTTCCAGTTTCAACAGCAGATGATAATCCCCTTATAAAAGATATGATACCAAAACCATACCTTTCTGAAGCGTTTGAAATCTGGAATGCTGCTGTTTGGTGCAGAACTTCTGTTGGTAAGTATGCTTATATCTCGAACAATTAAATCTTGGCTGTAAATAATATCTGAATTTCCACTTGCATAATTATCAACCTTGTCTTTCTTCACTTTGATGCCGTCAGTTCTATCCTTGAAGCTGGTTGCATGTGTATCAGATTGTACAGAAGCAGCATCCAGGGATGTTTCTGCTTTTGCACGTTTTATTTCATGCGATCTGGTAGAAACATCATCTAAGGATGCCTCCATTCTCTCACTTTTTCTCTTGTCAGAAGTGCCGGAATCATCATCTAATTCTTCTGTTTTTACATATTTTACATTATTGCCACCACATAATGCCTCACTTGCTATGGGTGATGTAGCTGTTTCAACTTCAGTATCTGAATCCGCTACAATGGTCTCATCTGTAGAGCATGATGATGAAATAATCACTGCAACAACATTACATGCAGCTTGTTATTGTAACACATTAGATTACAGAGATAAACACTAAGAATGTAGTTTAAAGTGTTTCTTATCATACAAAAAATATATTGTTAATATTCTAAGATGATTGAAGCAGTGTATTGCATAAAATATCCCAATCTTTCAACTATCGCCTTCTGTCAGCAGTCAGCATCAGACAGTCCATAACAAAATATGTGCGGCTGTTGAGATAACATACTGATTTCCTCAAGATAATATACCTGTTACTGAGTTCATAAGTGCCCATCTGATTATGCATATATATATATATATATGTGTGTGTGTGTGTGTGTGTTATTGTTTTTACTTAACACCAGTGAAAGAAAACCTTAGTTAGGGAAAAACAAATTGGAGAAGCTATGACTGAGAAGATGCAAATTAAAACATATGACAATAATGCCATCATAGCTGATTGTTCAGAGCTGCTAAGTGCCTAGGTTATAGGTAAATTTCCTGAAAAGTTGGTAAAGCCACAATGCTGTTTGTAATGCTGTTGTTTTCCTTCTTTTACGGAAGAGGATGAAGCAGAAATATTTGTATATACATACATGAACAAATGTCGAAGTAGGTTTTCTTGTACTTCACAATGTCATATTTTAAGCGGTTAACCAGATAAACAACAACAACAAAAAAAGCTAAGGATTTAGGTTCTTCAGTTATGGGGTTGGGAAGAGAAAATAAAAGGGTTTGGACTATGCTAGTAAATTACTAGAGATATAGAGTATTTACCGCATGGAGATTTTAAAATAGACAGATCTAGATGTCCACTGAGAGAAGCATTTATTATATCCATCTCATTGACTTTTAGCAAGGAACTTAATTTATTGATGAGATCAGGCTTGCATGCCGGTCCTCCTGGGATGACACAAACCATATGATCATCATCTCCATAATCTGAATCCTACATGAAATAAATGAGAAATCAGATTTTTCAAGGAAACACTTCAGTCCCTTCCTATTTAAATGATATGACTATGTTCCTGACTTGGACTAATGCCAGAAAAGGAAAGAGAGCTGAAAACCAAAAGATGGTATTTGATCAGTAATCCTAAAAAAGGGTAAGACACAGGCTATAGTTGAATAATTTATTTCAAATGCATGTTTATAGCACACAGAATAGCATGTAGATACGCATTTATGATGTTATGAGCATATAAAATAGTGACCGAACTTATGTCACTTCCAAAAGACCAGTATCTACCTTGTAATTTACAGAATTCATAAATAGAAAGAAAGAAATGAAATACATACTAGGATATTCGAAGAGAATTCTTGAAATGAAATAGTTTTAGCACCAGCTACTTCCAGTAAAGACTTTAGCTGATCCCCAAATTTATACTGCAACAGAGTAAACAATAAGATAAATATACTGTGTAAAGATGAGCTCTGCTCCAGCCGACGAAAATATTAGGATGTTTTCAATTCATATTTTCAGCAGAAACCCTAGATGTCTGTCCTGCATATTTACAATTGAATATTCGAACAAAATTCCAACTACAGAAAATGTACCTGCATATTCTATGAAAATGGAAATCAGAATAACAACAAACCGGCAGCTAGAAATTCTAATACTTAAGTTCAGTTTCAGACTGAGTATAGAAGACTTCAAAACAATTACCAAATGCACAGATTCCAACACAAAAGTGTATCCTTTTAAACAGTTTTCCCGAGCTTTGGGGTCAACAACTTTGATAGATGCTCCTTCAACTGACACTGTTGAAATATGTCTGCTTGAGATGGAGAAAGGGACAAAAAAGAAAAAGAGAAAGAAAGCTTCTTTAGTTGGTCTAACGGGTGACAGGTCATGATATAAAGCCAGCTCAACCAAATTCCAAAGCTAAAGAAGTACTTACGAATGACAGCTAGGAATTTCATTGCCAATGTTCTTATCTGCAAAACACTATACAGGGAACAAACAGTCACAGCTTAAATCTTCACCACAAGTTAAAAAAAAAATTCTAGACAAAAATCCTGCAATTAGCCCTCGTACATGTAGACTAAAAATTAGATAGTATGTTTATGCTTGATGAGTTGTTATGCTATGATGAATGAATTTTATAACTTTTTACTTCAAGAAACACTTAGAATCATCTTCAGTCAGGACTGAGAGTACAGATTCCGGCAGACGATCCAGGGTTTACAATGCTATATCGGTCACAAAACAACTAGTGAATATGTAACAACTAACAAGTCATACACTCATAGTGCATGTCTCTACTCTTTGACATAGATGAGATCATGCAATTCTTAAGTTGGACAGGGTCCACAAGCAACATAAAAGATTACTATTGTAACTTAGAAATTCTGAAAGGATGCTTGACAAATTATTCCAACAATTTGGAAATGCAACAAAAAACTAAATATATTATAGTTGTATATAAACTACAAAAAAAAAATAGCTTTAATCCATATACATCAACTCTCCTTTCACATAACATAACCCATTCTTATGCAGAAAAAAGCTTTGTCTGTCAGAATCAGAACCCATTTTTTTCAGATTCATTAAAAAAATAAAACCACAAAACATGGTATGGCAAGTATGCAAGCAAAAGCAACTAAATATGAATACAAATTGATAGCATAATGAAAGCAGAAAATCCAATATAACCAATACATAACACTGAATGTTTCTATACCTCAAGCCAAGTTTTGAGAACACAAGATTTTTTTGCTACAACTGCATCAACAAGATCCTTCTGTAAGGGCATAAGTTGATCTACCAGCACATGTGTGCACTCTTCAGTCAAGGTATGAGCAATACTAGCACCTAAATTGAAAGTATACGTTAGTCACTATTCACATAAAGAAAAGAGTCTAATACTTCAACAAAAACGGTGTTTCCTGTTTAATGAGGAAAGTTAAATAAAGTTGTACTAATATGTTACAATTTGAGTGGCCTAGGATGTTTCTAAGGAAACTGAATCTAATATAGCTTGTGTGTAGCAAGATAAGCTGAGTGACCTAGGACTTTTCCAAACATGCCATAATTTCAATTTACATAACAAAAACTAAATACCAAGTTATTATCAAAGATATGCAAACTCTACTTCCTTACTAATATATTATTAGCCTCTTGGTTCAATTATTCGTATTTGTTGGAAACGTCAAAGTTTAAGCATTCAATAATATCAACACAATTAACATGCATTATCATCTGTAAATAACTGAGTAAGTAACTACTTAATTACTTATGCTAAAGCAATTAGACAGCATGTGCTTATAATTTTATACAAATGAATAAACTTTACAAGTTTTTCTCTACTGACCAATTGATGAAATTTTCTCTTCAAGAGATCGATCCACTTGATTTGAGGGACAGATGAAAAAAATGAGAGGGACATGGCAAAACCTGTTAGATCAAATTCAAAGGTATTTAAGGGCACATAAGTGGAAGACAGACAAATATCATGAGATTGAATCTACCTATATAAACCTTGCCTAGAAAAGCACCGCACCAACATTTACTAAAAAGTGTGGGACAAAAGAAGGAATATAACATCACACTGAAATGATAGTTAACATACTTGTAGGTAGCACTGCCAGTGCCAAAAGAAACAAGGTCACCATCCTGTAATTCTGTTTCTTTGTTTGGTAGCTCATGAACTTTTTTCTTAGGTCCAACATTCTTGCTAACAAAGGTTCCATACTTGGAGCAATCTCTTATCTGTATACCTGGTAGAGGTTTTAACATGTTCATTGTATTAACAACTATTTCTGCATGAACCCGAGAAACCCCTTTATCTTTAGTGACGATCACATCGCAGCCTGCATGTAGATAGTAAAAACATCTTATAAAATACCATCATGAAATCAATAAAACCAATTGGTAACAATTATCTATTCTGAAAAGCCCATCAGAATTATGCTTAGTTTTGTTGGGACTAACCGCATATGTCATGCTTGCAGTTTTTGAAATTTGAATAAGAGAATCACTAAATTATGAGGCTAAATTAACAATAAACATGAATGCATCAGATAGCTATGCCCATTAATGTCGCCTATAAGATTAGAACAAAAATGTTTAAGCTTTAAATCTAATTGCTGCGTCTTTATTTTTCAGCTCCCCCTACCTCAAGAACGGACATTTGAAGAAAAAAAACTTCTATTTCAGGCAATTAGCTTGAACTGCATAATTTTTTCGCTAATGATTCTGTTATTGTCCGTGCATTTGGGGAAGGACAGACATGGCTGTAATTTATGGAACAAACTATTAAGTGCTGAAGATAAATAGGACTCCTAGGCTTCGACATAACATTTAAGCTTTTGAGTTGACCAGTTGGTTTTGATATTGTATACGAGTTCTCAAGTGTTTGACCTTTATAAGTTTATAACCCTCATTGTTCTAAAAAAATTGTAAATTCAGCCCAAGGTTTGAGTATCCCCAGATTATACAAACATCAAGCCCTAAAGTAACGTTTTAAAAACCAAACCGAACAACGAACCAGTAAGACCTCCAGGCCATGGTCCGATTGTTTTAAACCGCTCTCGTCAAACCTAGAAAAACAAAATCATAATCGAACCGCTCAAATAACCAAAATGCAGACATTGCCAGTTCAAAGGTTTAGTTTTAAAAAAATTGCCCTGAAGCCACTTGCCCGAGGGAGCATGTTATGAGGTAAAAAAAAACCACTCTTTGCGTAACAACTTCAGCACTTCTTTTATGCTGAAACAATCTTCCTCATAAACCATCCATACCAAATTTTTACATCTTCACTCTATCAAAGGCAAGCCAATACAAACAAAAAAAAGACACTTTTCTTCTCTCTTTTTTTGTAGAAAAGGAAATAAGTATGAAGTGTTAGCAACAAAAATCATAAGATCAATTAATCACTCTATCTGCATTGTCTAAACAATAATTTAATCATGAAAGAGTTACACAAATTTATGCAATGCATAAATCACACAATACCTTTTCGACCAACTTTGTAAGTTCCAGTTTTGAAAATGTAGTACTTATCTTCACCTATAAAAAATGAAATTAACGGTACAAATAAATGACCTAAAATAATCCAATAAAAGAATAATTGAAAGATAGTAACAAGAAGCTTTTAATTACTCAAATAAGAATGAGTACCTGCAGGAGCATCGACGGGGAAGAGACCCCACACCATGATTCTTCTTCTTCAATTCTTGTTGGAACACAAAAGCAGCAAAATAGGGATGAGAGAAGTGAGAGACAAAAAATATTAAAAAAAATTATTTTATAAATCAATTTTGATAAAACTGTTTTAAGACATTTTTAAAAAAAATCTGTTTCATAACTCTTCTTTTGAAAATGGTTTTAGAGACTAGAAAAGGAAAAATCTCGATCGGTAATTTGTTTTTAGAATCTAATTTCAAAATCAAAAATAGGAAAAATTGTTTCATTATATATATGAAGGTCAATTAGAAAATGCTACTTCCTTGAATTAATAATTTGATCATAATTTATTGATTTAAAAGAAAACTTGATAATTTAAAAAAAAAAAAAAAACTTGATATTTTATTGATAAATTTAAAGAGGAATATAATGTTTTAAAAATAGTATACATAATATTAATTAAATGTTAAACAATACAATATGAAATAAATTATTAATCTTACTTTACCTGCGATACTAGCCTAGCTAAGTAAGACGAGTCATGATTATTTAACTACTAAGACTAACTTTTTTCTTACAAATACTAATACTTCATTTCAAACACCCATAATGAATCAAATTTATAATTGTTGTTGCAATTTATCGTTAATCTTCTTACCTATAGTTATTTAATTAATCTCTGGTTAGTCTTTTGTATATAGGCTTGTTTTGTATTTTTCATTTTCTGTTATTCAGTTTAATTTCCATCATCTAGAGAGAGTTTACTTTCCCCAAGTATGATGTAATCATAAAATCATCTTTTGTAACTCTCTCTTAATTCAATAATAATGAGGTATTTCATAGTCTGTTAATATGGTATCAGACTCTTCATAATTGCCTAATAATAATACTGTTGTTGCTACTATTTATGGTATTGTGAAATTGTCCTCCACTAGAATGTTTTTCTGCTTCCTTCATTGAATGTTAATCTCATTTTTGAAACAAAGTTGATCTGTGATTCTCATCGCTTTTGTCACTTTTACGGCTAATAGTTGTTCCATTTTGAAGAACACATCCCCACAAGAGGATTTGGTAAGAGGCATGTATATACCTTTGTTTTCCAACCTCAACCCTTTGTTTCTTCTAGTTTGAATTCTGCTTGTTGTACTACTAGTTTTATGACTTACAACAATGCTACTGTTTGGCAACAATGTTTAGGTCATGTTTCTAATTCTATCTACAAATGGACTACTATGCAATTTCCTTTTGTTACTTCTCTTGCTAACAATAATGATTTTTCTTGTGTTATTTGTCACTTTTCCAAGCAATTAAATAAAAGATTTAAATATAGTTTTGGTCTTCCTATTTTAATTGATTTGTAATTTTTGTCTTTTTATTTTTAATTTTATAATTTTGGTCTCCTATTTTAACTGATTCTCAATTTTGGTCCTCTATTTTAACTGATTCTCAATTTTGGTTCCTCTAATTTTAATTTTGCAATTTTGGTTCTCCTATTTTAACTAATTCATAATTTTGATCCATCTATTTCTTAAAATTGAGAAATTTTATAAATCTAATGGATCACATATTTTATTTAATAAAATATAATGGATTACATTTAAAAAAATATAATTTTATAAAAATAATTTAAAATTCTTGATTTAAAAAATAAATAAATTAAGTTCTGTTTTTTTATTTAAAAAATATGTTGTTTCTCTTAAAAAAAAGATCTTATTTTTAGTTAAATTCTATTTTATGGTAAAAATAAATTTTTATTTACATTCTGTTTTCATTTAAATATGATAAAAATATTAGTAGTAAAAATAATAATTAAAAATCCCTCTAAAAACAGTTTTTAAAAATAATAAATTTTGAAATCAGTTTTTAAAAAATAATAAATAAAACTATTTTTAGAATTAATTAGTTTTAAAATAATTAAAAACCATTTTTTAAACGAATATCTAATATTTTTATAAAATTATATATTTTTTAAAATGTAATCTATTATATCTTATTAAATAAAATATATGATCCATTAGATTTATAAAATGTCTCAATTTTAAGAAATAGAGGAACCAAAATTTCGAAATTAAAAATAGAGGGACCACAATTGCGTATCGGTTAAAATAGGAAGATCAAAACTACAATTAAGCCTAAATAAAATATTATTCATGTTATTAAATTATTCATGTAAACACTTAGATAACAAAAAGTTTATAAATTGATATATAATTTTGAATAAACTTAAAAATAATTAGAAAGAATTCAATATGAAAAAAGCGATTAAGGTTCCGAACTACATTTTTTTTACTATGTAACTATTTTAGCAATCTAAAGTAAAATCAATTCTTTGACTCAAAATCGCTTTTTATAACAATGAATCTTAATTGATTAGGTGTTCAAACTTGTTACTCCTCAAAGTATATATAAACATTAATTTCTTATTATATATGATAATATTTTATATTCCTATAACAATATTTAAACATGAAAATTTATTATAGTTCCGGTTATTACAACATATTTTCTAATAACGAAGTAATACCTAGATTCAATTCTAAGGTGATCAAGTACAAAAAATCGTTAAGAACAAAAATAGATTCATAATCAAACAATTTATATTTGCATAAATAGTATATAAAAAACCAAAATTATATCGATTCAAATAAGTTCATCTAATTCCTAATCAATGAGTAAATTAGTTAATCATGATATATCATAGGAAATATTGAAAAAGAATAAAATTACACATAAAAATTGTACAAAGACTCATCTAAGAGATAGTTGTCTTCTCCTTTGCATCTAGTATTTTGAACAGGTGTTAGCGCATTGCGTTGAGCATGGGTGCAGCAAAGTGACTGGTGCAATGCGCTCCAGCTCTTTCCTGCTCTATTCCCAAACTCTAATAAAAGACAATTTTACACTTTAAAAATCATTTTGTGTTTGCAATAATCCTTTGTAACTTCTCAGTGTCCGTTCATCAATGTACTAAAGGATTCCTTCACTATGATTTATTATCTCATGAGTTTTTTGTTTCAAGGAATTCAATTTTTTTTTAACATGTTTTTCCTCTTTCCACCGTTGCTCTCAAACCTACCTTGTTCTCTTTAGCTATACCTATACATGATTCCATTGACCTATAGTCTCTTTCACCAAATCTACCCTTGCCCACTCAACCTGATTCTAGCTTATTTAAACATGTCCCTACTTCTCCAGAATTAACCTCCACACCTCAGTCACCTTGCCCTCAACCTTCTCCTACTTCTCTTAGAAAATCCATTATTTTCAAAACTAGACTCACATATCTTTAGGATTTTCATGATAAATTACACAACCAACCTTCTTTTCCTCCCACCCAACCTTTCATTTCCCCTCCTTTCCCTCTATCATCTGTTCTTTCCTATGACAATTGCACACCTCAATATAAGAATTTTCCCCTAACATTAACAATGCATTTGCCATTTACCTAGTACACAACCCAACGTTTCAATTTAATTTTCACATAAATGTCAAACATTTTTTTGCTGGTTCAAATGTCAAACATTTCCATTCTTATAAAGACTAATAAACGTCATTTTTAAAACTATAATTTGGTTCTAAATATTTGCAAAATCTGATCGACCTAAACAATTCAATGCAAATTTAAAATATACATATCTATTTTTTTTTTACAATAAATATAAATAGGATATAAATGAGAAGACTATACACAATTTTTGTTTAGATAGATAGATGAATAGATGAAAGGCATAATCATTCTCTCCTTTTTTCTTATAAATAATAAATATACTTTATCGTTAATTTTTTAAATAAATTTTATATCATTGATACTATATCAGTAATTGTTTCTTTGACAAAAACTCCATTTAAGACAACATTTGATAAATATTTTTTTATTTATAGTAAAACTTTAATAAATTTTAAGATCCCAGAATAGTTTCAATTTAGGGTCTTTTAAGTATTTTTTTTTTTATACAAAACATCATTTTCTCAATGATTCTTCAATTTGAGTTTTGTTTATTTTCTTTTTTTATGAAAAAGATGAAACGGAGGAAGAAGTAATCTAAGAATTTTTATTTGAGACTAAAAGGATATATACCTGATAAACATTACATGTCACCATCGTGGTAAAAACATTATTTGTTGATTTTAAAACGTTGTTAAGGATACGTCAACATCTAACATTGCAAGTTTTAATACTCAGAAAATCTGAAAATCTATTCCTAAAGAAAATAACTTAATAAATTAATATAAAAAGTAAGTAAAATTTAAAAGACCGCAAATATTATTTTATCTAAAATATTTGTATATATTTATATGATTGACAATCTAATTATATATTTACACAAATAAGGTATATTTCGGGAGAAGGATGAAAAAATTGGTTTGTGCAAGAGTATTGTAATAAAAGAGAGGTGGTAAAAAGTTATCATAATATAAAAAATAAGTAAAATTTAAAAGACCGCAAATATTATTTTATCTAAAATATTTGTATATATTTATATGATTGACAATCTAATTATATATTTACACAAATAAGGTATATTTCGGGAGAAGGATGAAAAAATTGGTTTGTGCAAGAGTATTGTAATAAAAGAGAGGTGGTAAAAAGTTATCATAATATAAAAAATAAGTAAAATTTAAAAGACCGCAAATATTATTTTATCTAAAATATTTGTATATATTTATATGATTGACAATCTAATTATATATTTACACAAATAAGGTATATTTCGGGAGAATGATGAAAAAATTGGTTTGTGCAAGAGTATTGTAATAAAAGAGAGGTGGTAAAAAGTTATCATATCCAATGAGGAAGATGTAATGAGAAGATAATTTTTAGGTTTAATTATAATTTTAGTCCTTTAATTTTTACTGATTTATGAAATTAGTTCTTATGTTTTAAAAATCAACAATTTTGGTCTATCTCTATGATTTTTTAACTAAAAAATGATAATTTGAAATGCTTTAAATAACATAACATATGATATGACACTGTAGAATGATTAACACTCATGAAATTATAATAAAATGTGACACCCTAAACCCCAAAATAACATTTATAATAATATATACTAAATTATTTGAAGAAAACTTACAGCAGATAAAGAAAATCTGTTAAAGAGAATAAAAACTTTAATATCTAATTTAGGATATCACGTTTTGCAAACGCAGGGCCAAACCAATCAAACATAAACTACGAAGGAGGTGAGTTTTAAAATCATGTGGATAGTATAATATAAATAAGAGGAACACACAATTAATCATCAATAAACCGTATCATTACACAAACATTCTTCAAGGAAAAACATCACATTATATAGTCAAAATCAAAGAAAATCAATACATTTCCCTGTAACATCAAATCATCGCATAAATTATTATCACACATAATACATAGTAATCACAACAAAACAATCACAAGAAAATGCAATGTTATGCATGAGTTTAGACTCTACTTCACAATGTGGTACCATTCTAACTCTGAAGTACTTGGTTAGGAGGCTTGATACTATGACACCGTCCCGGTGGACGGACAATTCAAATTAGCCCTGTCTTCATAGATCTCCTCAACTCAACCCGAGACACATATACGTGACAGTCGAGGTAAACGTGTGTTGCATGGTAGCTCCCGACATTTGGAGTGCTACCTCCAACTCACCTAGGAATTCCCCACCTGAATACCTCAAAGGTCTAACAATCTTGCCTTAAGACTCGACAGCAGACCGCGACGATCATGCTCATTCAGTTGTACTTCCCCGGAATCACTAGGCTTGTCAGGCCCTACCTATATGATGACAAAATAATCTCCACTTCACAAATTCACAATATTTATTTTCTCCCCTCGTTGATATATGATACTCCATTAATACCGTCATCTCAGACACAAATTAAAATCACAATATTCTCATCACAATTTATAACATCACTATAATTAATCACACATCACCATCATCATCACATAAACTCATCACAATTTATAGAATCACTATCATCAATCATACATCAACACATATATTCATCACAAATTTATCACATCACCATTATTAATCATACATTATCATCATTACATATAATTATCACAACACATCTATTTTTTATTATAACATCATTTAAACTCATCTAATCAAACATATGCATAAAATTAATTCAACAACCAATATCACAATAATATCACACACCACACATTTAAAGAAATTAAATTAAATATCACAATAATATCAAATGCCACACATTTAACGAAATTAAATCAAATATCACAATAATATCAAATGTCACACATTTAACGAAATTAAATCAAATATCACAATAATATCAAATGTCACACATTCAAATAAATTAAATCAATCAACACCCTACAAATATTTCTATTCTATATTTTAATCTCACAATTTCCATATTTTCACATTAACTAATTTATCCCTCAAAGGGCTACTGCCATACGTAGCGAGCCCCAGATGAATGGTTGAGAAATACAGTTTTCTCGTTCATCTCACAATATATTATACTCATGAGTTCAAACACTCTCTCACCCCTTACCTTATTTTGACGCTTTCACACACCAATAGGATTCAACGAGCAAACAACATTTGTTCATTGACTCTTTGTCAATCAATCGATCTAACTCAGTTTATGGGTAAACGTTAAAAATAAATTATGAGGAGATACTCTAAAAACTAAATTCGAAATTCGGTCAATGAAAATTACCATAAATTAGAAAACCAAACAGTGGATAATATAGTCACTTTTCACAGGGTCGTTTTGACGTTGGTTTCACTCAAATCGGACTTACGTTGAAGGAGAACGGTGCAAAATAACGAATTCTACAAACGGAGAAGTCGGGTATTTTAGAGAGAAATTGAGGTTGTTAAAAATCTGGAAAAGTATATTTAATTGACTAACTAAATGTATAAAATAACATACTAAAATTTCGACGAAAATGAAAAAACTTTTCTGAAACAATTATCGATCATGGATATCAATTTCTTCAATTTTTCTTTCAATTCCCCCAAGGAGCGGCAAGATGCTATTATTATAGTAAGCAGGGAACAAGGATTTTGTTTTGGCAGGCGGCAGATAGGAAAGCAATAAGCAAAACCTAATAATAAGCTAATATATATATTATTAAGATTTGTTATCAGACCATGCCTTCGTGTACCAATCAGCTTCTACAAGTTAGCGTATCTTATACATTTTAATCTATCATTATTTATTTATTTATTTATTTATTTTTAAAATATATTAATAACCAAAACTCTTTCATTCAAAATAGTAATTATAATTATTACTATAACATTTTTCAAAATAAACTCATAAAAATATTACTATTTTTATAGAATAGTCAAAACGATAAAATAAATAAACATAATATCAATAATTTTTATTAATTACCAAATCACAACAAATATTTATAAAATCATCATGTCATAGGAAATATATAAAAGTAAAGGAAATCAACCACAATATTAGTAATATCTAAAGATAATTATTTATAAAATAAATAACTTAAAATAGAAAATAGTTATAACTAAATGAAATATAAATACGTCCATACTCAACATCAATCATGCGCACAGAAAAATATTACATTAATTGGGTACGCGTATAAAATAATTTTAACATCAAATTAATTATTTAAAATCTTATTTAATTAATAAAATAGTTTATTATCAAATTTGGGGTGTTACAAAGTGCATATTTAATATTAACCAAACACACAAGGAAATATGATATTAATTATCAAAACTACATATACACGTAAAATCACCTAAATCTTATTCTTTAAAATATTTACACTAATATACTCTTATTTTTTAGAAAAATATATAAAATAATAAAAATATAACATTATTATTTACATCACTCGTTTAGTCAAACATGTATAAAACTAGCATATTGTAGAAAACACACATATAACAAAAATTAATCCAAAAATTAATCAACATATATTATAAAATAATATTAACATCAAGTTAATTATTAAAATTTTATTTAATTAATAAAATAGTTTATTATAAAATTTGAGGTGTTACATAAAACGCCGTAAAAACTAAGCTTTTAACTCCGGAAATTTTCATGTTTCTAATTTAACTAATGATATATGAATAATTAATGCATCTAGATGATTTTATATCATAGAATTACATTATATCACTAAATATATGTCAAATAGTCGCTTTTTAGTTCAAAAATCTGAGGGATTGACCAAAATTGTCGACTTTTAAAATAGGGAGGCTAATTTCGTGAATTGATAATAATAGAGGGACCAAAACTGCAATTAAGTCTAACTTTTAACATGTGTCTTTTTATTAGGGTATTAAAGATGAAAATTTTGTATTAAAAATTATATATTATTTTTTTTTGTTGAAAATTATGCATTCTATTTTTTTAGTTTATTTTTTTTAAATATAATTATTATTTATAGTGTTCTTAACATGTGACATGACCTTTAATTGAATAACAAATTCGAAGAAAGAGAGGGAAGAAGGTACAAAATCTAGTTTTATAATATTTTATTATTTTTAGACTTGTTTTAGCTTATAACTAATTTTGCTAAAAATGATAATTGTTTTTTAATGTGTGATTATGTGTATTGTTTAGAAACTTGACATGGGTTAAGTGTTGCTTATTTAGTGAGTTGAAAATGTTAATATTAAAATTAAAAAAAAATTATTAATTAGTGGATACAATTAACAAAGAAACAACTAATTTTACTTTAAAAATATATTCATTTCGAAATATTATTTTGCAAATAAACTCGTATGACATACATATTTATGATAGTTTTAAGTTTTAATTAGTTCTACTCTTCCCTTTCCATGGAATCATCATTATTCAAATAATAGTTAATATAAAAATGCGGTGGAGATAAAAGTGTGGTACGAGTCGAACTTAAATTGAAAATTGAGTTTGTTAAATAAATAATTTGAATTTGAACTATGTATAGTTCAATTTGTTTGATTCATGAATTAATTCGATATATATTATCAAATATATATAGTTTTATTTTTGTATGAAATAAATTTGACTTGGTATTTGTTAAAAAAAAAACTTAATTTATGTACAAGTATTAAAATATTTGAAGATGATATTAAACATATTGTAAATATCATTTTAAAATAAAATAAAAATCATTTGAAAAATTAATATAAGATGTTATTTATTTCATTTGAAAACTATTAAAAAGACATACAACTTAATTATTTATAGGAAAACCTAATGTGTTCTCTAACATAGTAAAAAATATCGTCAATAATGTCTAAGGTGATATATTACATTTTTTGTTCGGATCAACTCCTTCCGATGATAATATTTTGAGTTATAAATATTGTTTTAAGATTAAACTTGTGTCATTTAAAAGTTAGAAGCAATATATGTAATTCTTATTTATACGATGAAGGTAAAAAGAATATCATTTTAAAAGTTATATTATTGTTCAAAATTGTTTATTTAGTTATATTACAAAATCTCACACTCATCAAACTCTTTCTAATTTCATTATTAAAGTTCTACGTTGAAAAATATATCCTTTTATACTTTTTTCTTCTTTATATAAAGAGTACAATACTAACACATAAAAATAACGAAAAAATTGATCTAAAAAGATTGATATTTGAATATAGTTTTAAATTACTTAAACTTTAAAGTTAAAACAAAATATTTATTCCTTTAAATTTCTTTTATAGTTTGATTTAAATTATCAAACCGAACTGAATTTTGTATGAATTTAAACTGAGTCGAATTCAAATTAAAGAAAAATAAATTTGTGTTAAACTTTTGAATTATACCAACTTTTATCGATTCGAACTCAATTTCTAACTCATTTCCAACCATCGGTGATGCCGTATGATGTTTGTTATGAAGTAATAAATGGTGATGTCAGAAGATTGGGCCATGGAAATTAATAGAATTCGGCGTGAGTAGTTTAGTTTGTTTCATTGAATATAGTGGTACCTAATAGCATGTAGGAACATGGATTCCCAAACTTGGCCTAAACTAAGTAACAGTCCATCTAGAACGGGTATATGTATGATAAGCTACTATCAGTGTTTATTGTACATAAATACTACCATCTGCCTACGTTCCTGCTTGCTGGTGATTAGAAATTATGTTATACAGACTTCTTTCATGTGCTACATTATTACTTCCTCTTTTTTATAATATGAAAGTCATTTTAAATGTGTTTTGTCAATTTTAACTGTAATTTTTTCTTCAATTTTATATTTTAGTTATTATTATATATGCTATTTTTAAAATATTAATTTTATTTTATATTTATAATAAAAATACACTGATATTTAAGAAGGATAATTTAGTAAAATATATAATCATTTTATTTCTTTTATATATAGTCATTTTTTAATATGTGTGAAATGAACAAAAATAATATTTTATTTTATATTTTAAAACGAATTTTAAGTGCTTTAATTTCTAATTTGTGGTATTTATTAACAAGTGATTCATTTGTAAAAAAAATTATTTCGCAATGAATTAATCTATTCAATTTATAAAGTAAGATAAACAATTTCTTTTAATTGTAATCTATAATTAATATTACATAAACAATTTTTAATTCAATATTTTTCACTTTAAATTAATATCAATGATGAATGTATTGATATTTAATAAAAAATATATTACTCAATTTGCATTAGAATAAATGTCATTTTAGATTTTTGAATATATATTAAAAGATATAATAATTAAAAACGAGATGAATTATTTTTATCAAATTCTTCATCTTAATTGGTAATAATTTTTTTTATTATTAATATAAAAATAATAATTCTTTAAAAATTATATATATATATGTATAATAATTAAAATTATATAAAAATTGTGAATAATATAAAACAAATATGTTTTTTTTGTTAAAGTAATACTTATTACAAGTGACGTTAATTTTGATGGGATGGATGGAGTACATAAAAAGTACTATTCTCTCTTTATTACAAACAATTTAATATGGTAAGTAGGAACATAAATAACTGGCAACTGGCAGTAGCTTTTATGTATAATAAACACTGATAGTAGCCTTACGTACCTGTTCTTAAGGTTAAAATGTAGCTGGTCTGAGTTTATTCTTGTTTATAACAAGTTTGGGAATCATAATGGGGACGGATTAGTGGATTACTACTACTTGTACAACATTATATTGAATGAAACAGACTAAACTACTCACGCCGAACTCTATTAATGTCCATGGTCCAATTTGATATCACCATTTATTACTTCACAACAAACATCATAACCCCCCTAGTATTATTTATTATTTAAATGATTTCCTGCAACAAAGTGTACTAACTAGAACAATGGAACACCAAACAAAAAACAGAGCAAACTCAACACAACTTACACCACTCAATTTCTTAGACAGAGCTGCCATTGTCTACGGTGACTCCACTTCCATTATTTACAATCGTACCACCTTCACTTGGTCTCAAACTCACCGTCGATGTCTTCAATTAGCTTCCTCTCTTTCATCCCTCGGTATCAAAAAGGGACACGTCGTTTCTGTTCTCTCTCCCAACACACCCGCAATGTACGAACTTCATTTCGCTGTTCCTATGTCCGGTGCCATTCTCAACAACCTTAACTTCCGTCTCGACCATAAATCACTCTCCGTGCTCCTCATCCACAGCGAATCAAAACTCGTCTTTGTAGACACTCTCTCCCTTTCTCTAACACTCAACGCTCTCTCTCTCTTCCCGATAAACACCCAACGTCCACACATTGTCCTTATCAACGACGATACTCTCGCGTTACACCATAATATTCCTCCTCCACTTCCTAAAAATGTAAACATTATAAACACTTACGAGGCTCTCATAAAGAAAGGTGATCCGAATTTTAAATGGATCCGACCCGATTCTGAATGGGACCCGATAACGTTAAACTATACTTCCGGAACGACTTCGTCTCCTAAAGGCGTAGTGCATTGCCATAGAGCAACGTTCATCGTTTCGCTTGATTCACTCATAGATTGGTCAGTGCCTAAACAACCGGTTTACCTCTGGACGTTACCGATGTTCCACTCTAACGGGTGGAGCTACCCGTGGGGACTCGCAGCCGTGGGAGGAACAAGTGTATGCGCGCGTAGAGTCGACGCGCCGACGATCTACCGTTTGATCGAATCACACGGAGTAACACACATGTGCGCCGCTCCTGTTGTGCTTAATATGCTATCAAATTTCAACAAAACAAAACCGTTGAAAAAACCGGTTCACGTTCTGACGGGAGGATCGTCGCCGCCGGCGACGATCCTCTCTAAGGCGGAGTCGTTAGGTTTCGACGTTAGTCACGGGTACGGAATGACGGAGACGATCGGTGTGGTGGTGTCGTGCGCGTGGAAGAGAAAATGGGATAGGTTTCCGGCGACGGAGAGGGCGAGGTTGAAGGCGAGACAGGGAGTGAGGAGGGTGGGAGTGACGGAGGTAGACGTGGTGGGACCCACAGGAGAAAGCGTGAAACGCGATGGTGTAACAGTTGGTGAGATAGTTGTGAAAGGTGGTTGTTTGATGCTTGGTTATTTAAAAGACGAGGATGCCACGTGGCAGTGTATGAGAGAGAATGGTTGGTTTTACACTGGGGATGTTGGTGTTATACATGAGGATGGGTATTTGGAGATTAAAGATAGGAAAAAAGATGTAATAATAAGTGGTGGAGAGAATATGAGTAGCGTGGAGGTTGAGGCGGTTTTATATATGCATCCGGCGGTTAAGGAAGCGGCGGTGGTGGCTAGACCGGATGAGTTTTGGGGAGAGACGCCTTGTGCTTTTGTGAGTTTGAAAGATGAGTTGAAGGAAAGGGAAATGACGACGGAGAAAGAGGTTAAGGAGTTTTGTAGGGAGAGGTTGCCTCATTTTATGGTGCCTAAAACGGTTGTGTTTAAGGATGAATTGCCAAAAACTTCAACGGGGAAGATTCAGAAGCATGTCCTTAGAAGGGTTGCTCGGGCTATGGGATCCTTGCCAATGCCAATGTCGCCGCCGCCGCCGCCATTTCTTTTTCCTAGTCGCATTTAATTATGTAATGCAAAATATGTTGTTCCATTTACTATATTTTACAAAAATTATTGATGTGTTCCATAGAAAGAGAGGATAAGGTGTTCAAAATAATGAGTCTCCTTATTGTTATTGTTTTATTATACTCATGTAGAGGTTATTTAATCATTTTGTGAACATTCCTTAAAGGTTCACTTTGTTTCAAATATATTTTCAGCAAGCAAAACCGTTATATTATTAAATTTATTTGATTTTTCTCTTATTTATTTATAAAATTATTTATATAATTAATTATAATTTAAAATTTATATAAATTTTTGTACATTATTAATGTACAAAAATTAAATTCTCTAAAAAATATTTTGTTATATAAATAATTGCTTTTATGAGACCATGTTAATGGATAATGTTTGACGAAGAAAAAGTCATAAATGATTTATTGAAATTCTAAAGTGACAAAATGTCTTACATAAGTTGTTCATGGGATAATTATTATTATTATTTTGAAATTATTAATTCTTTCTTCGCCTATTTCCAACCCTACTTGCAAACCCATATCTACCCATCAACATAGCTATTACCTACAAATATGTTGACCACAGTTTTCCTTCTAAACATACCTCCCAACTCTATCTTGATTTAATATTTAAGATAAACTTCATCCCAATCCAAACCTATTTTGATTTAATATTTAAGATAAACTTCATCCCAATCCAAACCTATTTTGATTTAATATTTAAGATAAACTTCATCCCAATCCAAACCAATCAATCTCTTTCAACCTTACAGAGTTGTCCCTTTCGTTGCTAGTCTAACTGGTTCATGGTTGGTCTCACTGGGTTTGTATATTAATAAAATACTGGGTGGTAAAATTTAATGGATTTAGATCATAATAAATTAATTAAAGTAATCTATTATCCTATTTATAATTCACTAAAAGTTAGTATCTCTAATAGTATATATATGAAAAGGTAAAGTCAACACAAATTTACGTGTTTAATTTAAAATTTAATATTGGCACAGCTGTATATAAGACCGAAGGTAGTAAAAAAAATTATTTAAAACCTTGATTTGAGTTTACTATTTTAAAAAAAATCTTTTAAAAAAGAAACTGATTTTTTAATTATATTAATGATTATTTTTCAAAAACTGAAATTAAATAATATTTTTTAATTATAAATAGAATTTTATTCTTGTAGAAAAACAAAATTTTAATATTTAAAAAAATGATAATTATTAAATGAAATAGCTTTTAAAAACAACTCTTAATAAATATTAATTATTATAATTTAATAATTTTGAAACATAATTTCATATTTATTTATTAGTAATAATTTAATAATAATAATAATAATAATAATAATAATAACAATAATAATAATAATAATAATAATAATAATAATAATAATCATCATCATCATA
>NC_021161.2:41923258-41936577 GCF_000331145.2 Cicer arietinum
ATAATAATAATAATAATAATAATAATAATAATAATAATAATAATAATAATAATAATAATAATAATAATAATAATAATAATAATAATAATAATAATTGGAGGTTGTTGGTGGTGGTTGGCTACAGTTGATCTATGGGTTGCTGGAGCTTCGCCATCGACCAAAACGAGTCGTTGGAGCTCTACCACCCGACCAACGTTAACTTGTTTGAGTTTAACTAACCGTCGCTGTGAAGGTCTTCAGTGCTTCATTGTTACTGCATTCTATTATTAAATTAATAATAAATTAATGACTTATTTTTTAAATATTTAAAAACTTTTTTTAAAATAATTTAAAAAGAACATTTTCTTTGAGTAGTGTGTTACCCTGAAACTAAAACAACCTTAAAAGACATCAAATAATGGGTTGTGTTCATGAGTTCAGATCTCTTCCATTTTTTAGCCTCCATTTCTTGTCAAGTTTATTTTTTAGATGAGCGACACGTGGCAACTAAAATTTCAGTGGTTGAGATTTTATCAAATACAAAAAATCAGTTTTAATTAATTAAAATAAAAACATAAAATGACATCAGAAACATAAAACCCCTTTTCCTTCCTTCGTCGCCCCTCCCATCGCAGGTACAACACCACCGCACTGCTGCTCCACTGCATAGCACCACCACACCGCTGCTCCACTGCATAGCACCACCACACCGCTGCTGCTCCACTGCAATATTGTCATACTGCTACAACACACTGCACCGCTACATCACCGCTGCACCGTTACAACACCGCTACAGGTCTTTGTTCTCGTTGTCTCACCTTTGCTGCCACGCCTTCGCTGCCAAACAAAAAGAAGATGAATGATGATATGTTCTTCCTGTCATATATGCCACCTTGATAATAGTTGAGGCGTCAAACTAATGACTTTAAAGAAGCGCTTCGTGGGAGGCAACCCACAGGTAAAGGTAACTTTTATTTTTTGCAATCTTATTTTTGTTATTTGAATTTGTTTCTTTCTAATTGTGTGTAAACGTGAACTACGATGAAGAATTATTAACAACTTGCAATTGGTCTTAAGTTTTCTGTTTGGGATTTAAAAATTTAAACTCTATTTCTTTGCTCATATCATTGCTCAATTCAATAATTTTCACTAATGCATTCATTGTTGATTACTTCTTGGTTGTCGAAGTCTCACTTGCCATTTTTAAAAATAAAAAATAAAAAATAAAAACTAAATAAATTTTATAGTGACATGTTTGACATCATTTAGATAGTTCTACTCTTTCTTATCATCCTAGCTGTGAGTTCTTGGGCCTAAACACTATAATTCTTTGTTGTGTGATTATCCAGACATGTGTTATCTCTTCAGAACTTGCACTAATTCTGACTTGCATCACTTGTAATTTATGCATACATTGAGGCAATTTTATTTGGTCGTTTGAGTCTTTCTAACTACCCTATGAAAATGTTATCCTTTGCTAGCCCTTTGAGTCTCGCCATTTTCTTTCGGTCACTAGCCACATTACAAACCAATCACCTGACTTTAATTACACCACCTTACTTAGAGTTAGGTAAGAAATTTTTGTCTTGTCTTGGTAAAATTCTAAGTTTTGGGGTTGCTCGTAGGATAGCAACCTTTTAAGTTTGGGGTGGTGATTCTCACAAAAAGAAAAAGAGAAAAAAAAGAAGAAAAAGAAAAAAAATAAGAAGAAAAAAAAACAGTTTGTGTACTTTGGTTTTTTTGTCAATGTTTGAGAATCTCCAGAATGAAAAGGTGAAGAAAAATAAAAAATGGTTGAATAATTTGGAAATGTATGCTTAACTCCAAGTAGTAAAGCCTACTATCCCAAAATGCCCTACCCTTACCTAAGCCCCATTACAACCCGAAAGTCCTCGAAAAATGTATGTGTTTACTGCATTGTGATTGCTAACTAAAATTTTTTCAAGCCTATGGTAGCGTGATGCATATTCTAGGATTTGAGTGATAAATTCATAACCCTTTCTAAACACTTGAGAGAATTTTGGTGAGATTGTGTAAAGAGAGAGTTGAACTTGATGAATGAATGCTAAAGTGTACAAATTGTGTTGTTTTTTTTTTGTAAGCAACCATGAAGCATGATGAATGTTTTGTAGTAGCTGGAACTTTGAAAATTGAGTTTGATTTGATTTGAGAAATTGCATTTAAGTTTGCTTTAACTGTACCAAATCTGAAATTAATTGTTGCTTGAGGACAAACAGTAGATTAAGTTTGGGGTTGTGATGACTCTTCATCATATGCATGTTTTCCCACTATTTTAGTCTTATTTATCTTCAATAATTAGTTAAATTAAGGAGTTATTTGATATATTTTGTTAATTTTATTTATTTGATTTAATAAAATGTTTATGTTCTTATTTTCTTGATTAAGTAGAGATTTTTCGGAGTTTTGCATTGTTACTTTGTTTTAGTGCAGTGCTGAATTTTGGTGAGAAATCAACATGACCTATGTAGAGCATTTTAGCCATATATGGAGTTGTAGATATCCAATTGGAGTCAAACCAAGTGCAAATGAAAGCTACGATCCATAGCTACAACCTTTATGAAGACACCGGAACCAAATTCAAACTCGAAAGAGGAGAAAAATGCAATATATGTGAGACAGTAGATGCTGTGCGCCTGAAGCGCGCTAGCCGCTCCTGAGGCGCGTTTCCAGCCATTCTGTATTGTCTAGACGCGCCTGAAACGCATTTTCTACGACTGAGGCGCATTTCCGGACCAGTAACACTGTCCAGACGCGCCTGGGGCGCGCGACACGCATCAACAACCATAAAAATGCAATTTTTCACTGTTTTAGGGATCTTTTTCACTATTGGGAAGTTGGGAGACTTGTGCTCTAGCATAGAAACTCAAAGAAGACTGTTTCTAACATCATTGGAGCAGTTTTATCAAGAATCATTCATGAATCCTTCTTGTAATTCTTCTCTAATCTCTATCTCTTTTATCTCTGTCATGAGTAATTAAACCCTATTTGTTAGGGATGAGTGTAACAAGATGAAACCCTTATTTTTATGATTTGATTTCTAGTTATATGAATGAGTTTATTGAATTATTTTTCTCATCTCTGTGCTTAATGCTTTTTATTGCTTGATCAACACTAAAATGTTCTACGATTTGTATTTTGAAACGAAAGTGGACTTTACGAATGCCATAGATGAGAAATTCATGAATTTGTAGTCTAGACATAGGTGCAGATCATGAAACCAATTAAATTAGTTGCAAAGCAATAATTTACAAGAGAATTTCTATACGATGATGCTTATTTCTAATCTTAAATCTACTAAGGAATTAGGGGTTACTTTGGAATTAAAGGTTCTGTCACTAAGACATTAGGGCAAGAATAATAAAGAGAATTCGGTAATAATTCAATAAAGGAATTCAATAACTAGGATCAAATCAGACACCAAGGTAGGATTCGAAGTGAAACTCATCCCTGACATTTTTCTCAATTTATAAAGGATCAATTTTACTACTGCTATCAATTTTAAATATTATTTCAATCAACTTGAGAACTTTTTGTTCAATTTTAGTAACTAAATATAATTCAATAGTAAAACACAATCCTTAAGTTCGACACTCAGTATTACCGTTTTAATTGTTACAACACCGCTACAGGTCTTTGTTCTCGTTGTCTCACCTTCGCTGCCACGCCTTCGCTGCCACGACTTGCTAGGCTATCATTTTTATTTTTACAGGTTCTTTGTTTCAACCAATTTGTAGCATTTTGATTCAATCAGTTTGAAAAAAATGAAAGACCTAATCGCACCAAAAAAATCTAATAAAATTGTGATCAATAGTTAACAAACCAAATTGAAAATTTGTGAATTGTCATAGTTTCATTCACAAGAAATCATTTTGGTTTAAAAGATATGGTTAAGTTTGTGAAATGAAGTGAGAAATTACTATAATGGTAGTTCTTAATATCTTAATTGTTTTTTATCTGTGTGACAGGAACAATATCATAACAATTTGGAAAACTCAAACAGTTGAGGTTGGCACTGCATATGTGATGAAAAATATCATAACTTAAAAAATTGGTCCTCCATAATTTCCAAAGGGAGAGTATGGAATTGGAATTAATCCAAACATCCCTGACACCTTGCCCTCTTGGCTCACAGAAGCTAATCTTGCTTATTTTGTCTCCAAATTTGAGAAAATAGGCTTCACTAGAGGATTGAACTAGTATAGAAACTTGAATTTTGTATTGCGCAATTTATGTAGACAATTGTATGGCAGAATTTATGTTAACAATTGTAATTGAAATTTGAAATTAATATTCCTTTATGTGCTTTGTTTGAAATGATGATGCTTTTGAAATTGGTTCTTAATGACACTGTTTTCTCGCTGATAAGAGAATTGGGAAGCATGAAACATCAGGTTGGGATTTTTAAAAGGGTTTCATAGGCTGCCTTGTCCTTGGAATGGGTTGAAGAATTCCTGGTGAATTCAAATTGGTGGATTCATCTCCAAAGCTCAATGGTGAAGGAAAATCACATCCTTAACTTGGAAAATCCATGGAAATGATATTTATTTATTTAATTGTGCTGCAGGGGTTGAGATGTGAGACAGTGCAGCAACTCTCCTCGAGGAATGACTTGGTCTTGCCAAGATGATGTGGTTTTAAAAGAGAAATACTTTGGTTTGCCATCAAAGGCTGGTTTGAAGCTCCTAATCACTCAAAAGTTTGTAATAGCAAGCAACAACTAGTTTGTAATAGGAAGCAGCAACTAGCTCAAAAGTTTGTAATAGCAAGCAGCAACTAGCTCAAAAGTTTGTAATAGCAAGCAACAACTAGCTCAAAAGTTTGTAATAGCAAGCAGCAACTAGCTAGCAACTAACTAGTTTGTAATTGCATAATTTATGTTAACAATTGTAATTAAAATTTGAAATTGATATTCCTTTAACTATGATATTTCTGAGTTTTGTACTGCATAACACAAGATTTTTCAAACTAACACAAAGTGATTGAACATAAAATTGCCTCCTAACAAAATATTAATGTATAGAACATGCCGCCTAACAAAAGTCTCATAAAAATTGTTTAAAAGAAATTGTGAAGTCTTAATGCGTCAACTTGACTTAATTGTGTTATTTGAGTTGTAGTTTGATGTTGAATTCCATTGTCAACTTGGCTTGATTGTCTTGATTGTGTCATTTGAGTTGTAGCTTGATGTTGAATTCCATTATCAACTTGGCTTGATTGTGTCATTTGAGTTGTAGCTTAATGTTGAATTCCATTATCAACTTGGCTTGATTGTGTCATTTGAGCTGTAGCTTGATGTTGAATTCTAGTGTCAACTTCACTTAAAAATTGGTTCCTATCTAATGGTTGCTGCACATTATAAGAGAAGTCAGATAAAGAATATTGTTAAAAAAATTGTATACATTGATAAAAAACTTACCGGTAACAATTGCACTAAATTTTCTTGCGATTTTGTTTTTGTGAGGATCTATTTCTCTTCCTAGATAATTTCTCAACCCAAGACTTAGGTCGTTTTTTATTCTGACGTGAACGATCTCGCTTCTTTATGCCTTTTGCACAACCAAGAGTGTCCAAGTTGTTGTCAATTTCATCATTTGCAATTGATATGGATACATGAATCATTCTACTTGATTCCTCATTCACATAAATTTTTGCCAACATATCATCAATTATTTTATTGGACTCTTTATAAACTTTGGACAAAAATACATAAGTTTCATGAGATTCTGAAGCTCTGTTGGTCAATTTAATCATTCGAGGACAAAATTCATTGTATCGCTTCATGAAATGGGCTTTTATGTCCAATTCAACATGTTTCACTTTCCAATCTTGGTTACTTCCCAACCTTGCATATCTTGTCCATAGCTTTAATATATAATGTTGGGGAATTAACTTAATATTTATGGCATCTAAAACTTTCAAAGCATGATTGCATAAGATGCGATGTGTCTCAAATTTACGAAAATCACAAGCAACTTTTTGATCCATAGGAACTATCCTCTCTTTTGTGTTATCATAATTTGTAACAACATACAAACCTTCTTTCAAATCCTTTATGCAAGTGTCTTGATATTCCTCTTGAAATTCCTCAAAATTTTTTGGAGTGTAAACATTTCCGGCTTGTTCAAGCATACGAGCCTTCTTCATTTTCAATCTAGGTCATTTATGTCTTGACTCAAAATCAGCTTCTAACTCATTGTTTCGTTTTCCATTTACAACCCTTTTAAAGTGTGTAAAAAATTGTACTAAATTTAAATATGATTTTAAATGGTTTTTCAAGTCAGCATTAAAGCTCTCGCTTAATTGAGTAGATCTCATACCTGCAGTGAATGTTTTTCGAAGATAAGTCCATGCCCAGTTTTCCTTCAATTGAAAAATCATATGTAGCCACGAATCTTTTGAAACATTATGCTCAACAAGTAAAGAATTCCATGCATTCAAAAATTCAGCCTCTTCTTCATGTAGATCTATGCATGCTTCAAACTCTAAGCAAAATTGTGAACTTTTTTGATATAGATGATTTACATGCCTTAGAGCATTTTGTCTTATATGCCAAGTGCACAATCCATGAAATGTTTCTGGAACAACTAAAGAAATAGCCTTAGCCATTGCAACATCTTGATCTGTTAGAATGGTTTTTGGCTTTTCTCCACCCATTGCTTTGAGAAAAGTTTCAAATAGCCACCGAAAAGAAGGAATCGTTTCATCATATAGCAATGCGGCCCCAAAAATGATTGTTTGCCTGTGATTATTAAGTCCAACAAAAACTCCCAATGATCGATAATCCTTATTTGTCTTGTATGTAGTGTCAAAAGCGATGACATCTCCAAAGTATCCATAATCATTTATCATTTGTGCATCTGCCCAAAATATATTTGTTATTTGTTCATCAACATCCATTTGAAATTCATAAAAGAATGAGGGATTTTCACTTTCTTGTTTGAAATACATTAATAATGCACCCACGTCACCATACTTTAGTGATTGCTTCCTTTTGGTTCGAAGATAATTCTTAAGGTCTTGTCTTGTAAAACCAACAGTCTCTATTCCACCGACTTGCTTGGACATATATTCATGAAAATCTTTTGGTCTCAATCCAGACTCATCTGCCAATACGATTTGTGATGCTTGTACCTCAGATATGTGTCGATGAGAACGAATCATATGAACATACTCTAGCGGTTGAAGAAGGTGGTTATGTTGAGCTACAAAGTCAACAATTTTATATTTCCCAATCTTTCGATCAAGTGAAATAACCATACATGCTTTACATCCTGTTCTAGTTTATGCTCTATGCTCTCCTACTGGGTGACCTCGTTTGTCAACACCTCGAATACCCTCTTTGAAGCATGTGAATCTTCTCGAAGTCAAAATCCCGTCTTTTTTGCTTTTATTTGCACATTCTCGACGAATACCAAATCCAATTCTTTTACTGTATTCATTATAAAATTCACAAGCCGTTGCCTCAGATTCAAACTTCATTTCCATGTGTGGTTGGCTATTGTCATTACTTTCTGGCACAATTTTGTCATGGATATTGTTCACCCATTTATCTACACAGTCAACTAGTGGATTTGATGATGGATTCATGTTTTCTGAGAATGAATGGAGTTATCATATTAATATTATTTTGTAAACATGTTGATGTAATGAGAACCACAGGGGAAGAACTATAGAAATAAAAAGACACGATAAAATATTGTAAAAGATTCGACAAAATCAACAACAATGACTTGTAAGATCAAAAGAGAAGAGATTATTTAAACAAACACTTGTAGTAATATTGCAGTGGAGTGGTGATGCTGCAACTGTGTGGCAGTGCTGCGGTGGAGCGACGCCGGCACGACGAAGAGACAGAGAGGCGACATAATTCCAGTACAGAACCAAATTGCTCAATTCCAGTACAAAATCAATTTGATTGAATCAATTTTCCTTTCTATTTTCATGGCAACGACATATTGTCTTTGAAAACATTAGCAAGAACTTGTAAAAGTTTTGGCAAAATAAAAAATACATGATAAAATAGTTGTAAAAGATTTGGCAAAATTAATAAGAATTTGTAAGATCAAAAGAGAAGAAATTATTTGAACAAAGACCTGTAGTAATATTTTAGTGGAGCGACGGTGCTGCAACGGTGCGACGGTGATGTAGCAGTGCAGAATGTTGCAGCGATACCACAATGGAGCAACGCCGGCACGACGAAGAGACAGAGAGGCAAGCCACACGAGGACGAAAGGAGAACGTGCGATGGGAGGGGCAGCGAAGGGAGGAAGGAAAAGGGGTTTTATGTTTCTAATGTGTTTTTATGTTTTTATTTTAATTAATTAAAACTGATTTTTTGTATTTGATAAAATCTCAACCATTGAAATTTTAGTTGCCACGTATCGCTCATCTAAAAAACAAACTTGACAAGAAATGGAGGCTAAAAAATGGAGGAGATATGAACTCTGTGTTCATGAGCATTTTTCTGTGTTTCATCAAATGCGCTATCAGGGAATTCAACAATAGTGTTACCCTGTTGAGCTTGTTGTTTGGTGTTTTGGAGCTTTCTCATGTTTTAGTATGTGAATTAGGTTTTATTTTAATAATTTGAATTTTTAAGAAATAAAGGAAGAAATTTAGGGTTAGACAGAAGAATAAAATTAAGAAGTTGAAATTAGTGATATTTTAATATTTATTTCTTTAATTTACTGTTTTTATGATTTTTATTTATTCAGATACATATGTGGAAGAGAGACTGACACATCACACAATCATTAACATATACTCAGTCACACAGTTAACAATAAAGTTATTGTCATGAATTAAAATAATTGATGTTTGGATGAGTTATAAATTATTTTAGGTTTTTTTTGTTAAATCAATAATTAAAACAACAACAATCTGCTGAGTAGGTGACCAAAATTGTAGTTTATGACTATGATGGCTTTGAATAAAAAAGTGGCCTTCTCTCATTCAAGTCTATTTCTACCATAGACACTCAAGATGTCCAATTGATTCAAGTAAATGAAAGGAACAATGTAGGGAGCATAACATCTATTGTTTGGACCACACCATGCACATGGGTTAGGATAGCAATTTTTTTTATCATAAACCCCAACAATGATAGCTCTGCTCCCACATTTTTATCAAATTACCAAATGTAGCTTTTTAAAAAAATAAAAAATAAAAAACAAAAATATTGTATAATGGATTTTTTTTTCAGAACTGCAATTTTTAACTTTTTTTACATATTAATATTTTTTTATATATAGTGAATTCATAATAAAATAAAGTAAAAAGAGTAATTCAATTCGAATAAACTAAAAACTGAAATCCAATTGAGAATTGAAATTTAAAACTAAAAAATTCAAAATTAAATACTAAAATTGAAACTGATTTTAGTTTTTAAAATTTTTAGAATTAAAAACCAAAAAATTACCATCAACGAACCTTTAATTTAAATTTCAGAAACACAAAGCTGTGATGAAAAATTCAAAACTTGAGTTTTTTAAAATACTTTTGTATTCTAAAAAATTCAATAAAACACGGTAGTCTGTAAAACTGAAACTTTGAATTTATGGAAAAATATTTTATTCATTTTTGTTGATATTTTTTTATAACTGATAAACATTTTAGAAAAATTTCTCAAAACCATAACTTTAAAAAGAAAGCTAAATTCGTGTTTTTTAAAATAGAAAAGATATGTTTTCCAAAAAAAAAAAGACAAAGTTAGCGTTTTTCATAATATTTTTATATTACAAAAATTTTAATTTGAGTTTTTTTAATACATTTGAAATTTTGTGCAATAGACGAATATTTTATTTTTTTTTAAGAAGTCGTAGACAAATTTGAAAAATTGGAAATATTTGTGAGGGTAATATAATCGTTTAGACCTATAAAAGACATTATGGTTAATCGCAGACGGGAGCTGAGTTTTGGTAGTAGGATGTATTCATGCGAATTTTGAAAGCTAGGTTTTTTTAGATTTTTAGTTGAATTATCTTAATTCTTATCAAAGGTAATTATTAATGGTTGAGTTTTAGGCATTATTGTATGTAATTAATTCAACTATTTCCAATAAATGACTTTTTTTAAGAGATATTTTTCAATTATATCATTTTTTTATATCATTTAAAAAAATTATAATATATTCTATTTGAATTTTATAATAAGCATTATAAAATGTGGTAACTTATAATAGTATTTAATAAATTTTATAAAACGTCGTCTAATTTTAATAGCATCAACAACAATAACACTTAAAAATATCACGAAAGAAAAAAATAAGCATGATAAAATGTTTTTTTGACATAGTGAACTAAAAAACAAATAGTATTATATAAATATATTTTTAAAAAGAACAAGTAGAAATATAGTAAAGATTCAAACAAAAAAGAACAAAAACGATAAAAAGAATTTATCACTTCAACAAAAAAGGGACCAAAATGAGTTTCTTTTATATAAGAAAAACCAAAAAGCGTGTTGGTCGAACCCATGATCAAATATTGTGTATTATTTATTTGTATTTTTTTCTCCTTTTTTGTTCTTCATATTTTTTAATTTTGAACTAGAATTACTATTGTATATAATTAGATGATGAAGTAAACTCATTATATATATATTTTTTGGTTCTAAGTAAACTCATTATTTTAGTTTCAAATAATTAATATGAAATTCTTAACTCAACCAGAAAATTATACTTTTGTTTTTCACTTTCAAATAAAACGTAACCATGGAAAATCCTATCTAAATCACTCAATCATAACATGATGTTGGGAGAGTATAGGTGCGCACAAGTTTTGCAAATAAGTAACAAAACATGCACTTTAATGATAGTATTTGGGCACATGTTTCTAGCTTTTTAGTTTGGTATTTTAAAAGCTCTTTATAGCTTAAATTAATATTTTTAACTTGTTTCTAAATTTTGGGTTGAATTTGAATTATAATTTTATTATTTTTATTTTGACTCTTGTTCGCTCTGTAGGCCATAACTTGAGCTCTGGATATTGGATTGGCACATACAAGCAGACATTGGAAAGCTAAATATCAGAACTACAACTTTTGTGTTGCAAGAAAAGACCAATTCCGAACTTTACTGTGTCTAAGTTGCACATTTTGTAATATGGACTTTTGTAATAATTTTAAATAGCGGGTCACTTGTTTTTAAACCCTAAAGCCCAATATCAAGTATTATATATTGACAGTTTTGTTTCTTTTCTATGGACGGAAAAATTAGAATTCAGATTGCTAAGAAATAAATAGTTTTTATTTTGATTACATAGAAGACTAATTTTATAAGATTAATTCACGAGTTCAGAGTTTCATCAACACCTTGAGATTCAGTTACACTGTCAATTTTGATTCATGATTATATTCTTGTTTATTTGAATATTTTGATTGCATAATTTGAATCTTAATATGATCAATTAAATTTATTCGACATAATTTGGTTGCGATTTCTAATTTAATTGAATTATAATTTTGCGACACTTGATCATTAATTGTAATATTTTGATGATTGTGATGCTTAATCCAATAAAAGAAACTAAATTCACATACAATTGATTATGCTTGTTTGATCAATTCTATAGTCAAATAAGAATAGAATCACAAATTAGAAATTAAACTCATTAATAGAATATGTGATAGGTCTGAAACTCGAATAAGTGGATTAATCGTTTTGCTCATCTGTTAAATAAAAAATCTAAAAAATCCTCTTTTTAATTTCAACTTTCAATTCGGTTATTATTATTATATCAGAAGTCCTTGCGAAACGATTCGAGTTATTACCTCTATTTATATTTTATTAATTGTATTTGACTCGTGTGCGACAACGGATCAAATTGGCGCCGTTGCCGGGGACTCTCTGATAACAATATTAACCGATAAAAATCATGTTTTCACGCGTCTGTCTCGGATTGCTTTGAAATTTTGCCAGAAAATCAGAAAAAAATCAAGGAATAAAATTTCTTGTATAAGGGGCTTTTACAAGAAATGTCGGTCAAAATCCCAAATTCCTTCGTTTAGACCATTTTTTTAATTTTTTGAATTTTTCATATTCTCCAAAAATTCCAAAAAAATTGTCGTTGCCTTTATTTCATTTTTAGAAATTTTTTGTGGTATTTTTATATTTTATTTGGTAGAGTTTTTTATTTTTCACTTCAATTTTAGCCATAGGGACATTGTTGGAATTTTCAGAATTGTTATGATGATGCATGACTAGGGCTAGTTCTGTGAATCTTCATTCCTTTGAACCTAAAATAGATAGGACATTTCATTTACGCCGTAGACTTAGTAGAGATGCTAGTGTTAATGAGTCAGAGTCAGATAGTGAAAGTGACAACTTGCTGCAAAATATGGCTGATGCAAATAATAAAACCTTAAGACAACTTGTTGCACCTAATGTCAATTATAATGCATTGTATATCACATATCCTGAAGTTAGTGTATCATATGAACTTAAATCTGGTTTAATACACTTGCTTCCAAAGTTTAATGGTTTTGCAGGTGAGGATCCCCACAAACACTTAAAGGAATTCCATGTTGTGTGTTCTACCATGAAGCCTCAAGGAGTCACAGAAGACCATATTAAGTTGAGAGCCTTCCCATTTGCACTCTAAGATGCTGCCAAAGACTAGTTATATTACCTCCAACCAGGTTCTGTTACAAGTTGGAATGATCTCAAGATATTGTTTCTAGAAAAATTATCCCCTGCCTCACAAGCTGCTTCAATCAGAAAAGAAATATGTGGCATCAAGAAAATTGACAGGGAATCATTACATGAGTATTGAGAGAGATTCAAGAAATTAGTGTCAAGCTGTCCTCATCACCAGATTTCTGAACAATTGTTCATCCAATATTTTTATGAAGACTTGTTGCCTATGGATAGAAGCATTTTGGATGCTGCTAGTGGGGGAGCACTTGTCGATAAGACCCCAGAAGTGGCAAGGGCTTTGATTGAGAACATGTCCATGAATTCTCAACAGTTTACAACTAGAAGCAATTTGTAAGACCCTTAATTTTAAATCCTAAATTATACAATTTTAAGGTATTTTATGTTGAATTTCTTAGACTTCTAGCCTAGTTTTTGGTATTCTGTGAGTTAAATGCCAAAAATATATTTTTAGAAATCCGATTAAAACTATTTGTCAGAGAATAATTTATTTACGTTACGAAAAATTTAATTTTGTTAAAAATATCACTCGTTGCTGAAAATTTATCTGTCAATTGAGTTGCAACGAAAGTAGATATTTTTATGAAAATAGTTTGAGATGTGAGTGAAGTGATGTGTGTAAGAGTTGCTAGATATTTGTTGGTTTGGTTATATATATATATATATA
>NC_021161.2:41936598-41949418 GCF_000331145.2 Cicer arietinum
TATATATATATATATATATGTGTGTGTGTGTGTGTGTGTGTGTGTGTGTGTGTTGGAAAGGAAAAGGAAGGAAAAAGGACAAAAAGAAAACGTTTCCCCTGCCTCGCGGATTCATCTCCCTCGTTCTTCCTTTTTTTCTTCTTTTGCTTCAAGAAAATAAACTCAAGGCTTGGTGGGTGAGAAAGAAGAGATTTCCCAGCTTCCTTCTTATCTGATTCGAAAACCAAGAAAACTGTGTTAGGGGTTTTTAAAACCGTCAAACACAAATCTCCGCTTTTCTTCGACTTATGAGCTTCATTTCGAGAAGTGACAAAAGGAAAAGTTGCTCATCTCCACGCTATGGTGCTAGTGAATCAACTTTGGAAGCGATGACGTGAGCAAAGTTTTTACCGAAATTAATCGCGGTGCCGTAATCGCTTCTTAAAGCTACCGTTAAGGTAAGAGCTCCTTACAAATTTTTAGCTTGCATATAGGATACTATATGTGTATTTGTGGAGTTGGAATTTGGTGAAATTGATGTGTGATTTTGTGGAAAAGGATTTTAATTCATTTATGTGTGTTTTGAGGAAATTAAAGTTGATATGTTTGAGGTGTGGTCACGTGATTTATGTTTGAAAATGAGGAAATTATACTGGATTGATGATTGAACTTGGTGTTGATTTTGTGGAATTTGAATTGATCGAATTTAATGTAAATTGTGGATTAAATTGCTTGCGTATGCTCTGTGTTGAATTTGAAAATCATTAGTGTTAAATGAGTATTAAAAACAGGAAATCTTTTAATATATGCATTTACTTAATGATTGTCATGGAAAGAGTCAAAGTATGCTCATGCATTTCACAGTATATGGTGACCGCGATGGTGCCATGGTGATAGTGGTGACCGTGATGGGCCACGAGATGATGCCATTAAACAGTACTGGTCTGTGATAGGCGGTACGTTTACGATTTACACTTTTTAGTAAATCGTGCTGATCCGTGATAGGTGGCACCTCGGTAAACAGTACTGGTCTGTGATAGGCGGTACGTTTACGATTTACACTTTTTAGTAAATCGTGCTGATCCGTGATAGGTGGCACCTCGGTAAACAATATTGGTCTGTGATAGGCGGTATTTTACAATTTACGCTTTTTAGTAAATCGTGTTGACCCGTGATAGGTGGCACCTCGGTAATTAGTACCGGTCTGTGATATGCGGTACAATTATGATTTACGCCCCTTCGAGGAGGGTTTTGGTTCGAATTCCAGAATTCATGCATTTTGGCATATACGCATTGCATTAGGGTGCTTGACACGCGAGTCATGTTTGATATACTATGATGATTGTATATGTATGCTCAGTTGTTGTTGTGATTGTGTCGTAATTGGTAAGTGTGATTGTTTGGATTTGTTTGTAAGTGTTGATTGAATGCAAAACCATTTCGAAACTGAATTCTGCATTTTTCTGTAGTTGTATTTGAATACAAGGATGTTGTAGTCGAATACAGTTGTCCTGATTTTGCTACTGACTTATGAAACATCATTTTATTCGAATACAAGGAGGTTGTAGTCTAATATAGTTGTCCTAATTTTGCTACTGACTTACAAAATAACACTATTTGAATACAAGGATGCTGTGTTCGAATACGTCAGTGCAGTTTTGTTAAAAACTTCATTTTTAAACTTTGATTATGCACGTTTGGCATATGAAAACCCTTTCAAAGAGTATGCTAGGTTGAAAGGTTATTTTGTGCATTTAAAATTTAAAGGCTATGTGATATTTGTTAATTTTGGTTGGTGACCTTTACAATTATTGTGGAAATTTGGGCTTTGCCCTCATATGGGAACCAGGATCAAACTACCGGTTAGTACCCTGGAGATGGGAAGGTAGTTAGACATACCTGACCGATGCTGTGTCAGAAGGATCTTGCGGGGCGCATGAAGATCATCCGAGTTGTATAGTTTTTGTAGCATGATTAGATTAGATGGTAGTATAGGGATTAATTGTCTTTCTTTTGGAAATGTATTTATTTCAATTTGGAAGACTGTACCTATACCTCATATTGTCAGCTTGACTCTTATTTTGATGGGTCATTGTACCATTTTTTGATGCGACGTGGGGAAGCTTAAATTCTTGGGGTAATGCTTTTGTACAAGTGTCTGTCGGGAAAACCCAAGGGGTATGAGCTATGTCTGATAGGTCTCATAACACCGATGTATTTTACTGTTTAAATACTTTGGGTTTATATTTCAAAAACTATTTCCGCTGCTTATAAATATTTGTTGACTTTTGTCGTTATGTTACGACTAAAATATTTTATCCAAAAGTATTTCTTCCTTTAATTCTGAAATTCAATTTTTGTTTTGAAAAAAAAAAATGGGGTGTTACACAATTCAACAGTGTTGGCAAGGGGTGGGACTGAAATTCAAGCTTCTTCCCACAAGAATTTAGAAGGCAAACTTGATGAGCTTACATCTTTAGTAAAAAAATTGGCAATAGGTAAAATCCAAGCATTGGTCTGTTGTATTTGCACTTCTCTAGAGCATCCTACAGATTCCTGTCCTACATTGAAAGAAGACCCAATTGTTGATGCTCTTCAAGCATATGCAAGCAGCAAATATATACAATCCTCAAGCCAACTGTGATATGTCATCTAACAGGTACAATCCTGGTTGTAGAAATCATCCCAACCTGAGATGGGAGAATTCATCTGCACAACAGCAACCTAGGCAGTAGCAGCAACATATTCCTCAACAGCAAAACAATGCACCTTCATTAGAGGACCTCGTTAAGCAGATGGTTGTCCAGAATCTCAAATTTCAACAAAGAACATATTCCACCATTCAAAATTTGGACACAAAGATTGGTCAGCTAGCCACTTCAGTTAATCAATTGCAGACTCATGGGTCAAACCAATTGCATGCACAATCACTAGTAAATCCAAATGCTCCCAATGTGAGTGCAATTACATGGAGGTCTAGGAAAGTTGTTGAAATACCAAAGGTACTTGAAACTGCAGTGAAAAATAACAAGGTTGCTGAAGACACTTTGATACCTGAAACTGTTGATGTTGAGCAAAAATAAACCACTTCCTTTTCTTCAAAGGGCAGTGAAGACTAAGAAATGGACGAGAAAGATAAGGACAAGGAGATCCTGATACATTTAGGAAGGTGAAAGTGAACATTCCCCTCCTTGAAGCAATTAAACAGATTCCAAGATATGCAAAATTTCTAAAAGATTTGTGCACACACAAGAGAAGGTTAAAATGTAATGAAAGAGTAAACATGGGACAAAATGTTTTAACCCTCATTCATCCAATGACTCAAAAATGCAAAGATCCATGAACTTTTTTCATTCCATGTACCATAGACAATAGTCAATTTGAAAATGCTATGTTAGATTTAGGAGCTTCCATTAATGTTATGCCTACATCTATTTTTAACTCTCTTGCTTTTGGACCTTTATAGAGTACATGTGTTACCATTTAATTGGCGAACATGAGCAATGCTTGCCTGCTGGATTTGTGGATGATGTACTTGTTCGAGTTAATGAATTAATATTTCTTGCAGATTTTTACATTTTGGAAATGGAGGGAGATAATAAGTCCAACAGGGCGCATATCATCTTAGACAGACCATTCTTGAAAACTGCTAAAACAAAAATTGATGTGCATGGTGGAACTCAATCCATGGAATTTTGTGATAGCATTGTAAAATTTAACATCTTTGATGCTATGAAACAGCCCATGGAAGAGCATTCTATTTTTCAAATTGAATTGCTTGTTGATTTGGTTGATGACACTTACCCCGATATGTTTGCTACTGATTTTCCTTCATTGTCTAGTTTTGATGATACTTATACTTGTGAAGTTTATACAGATACTCAATTGTACTTTGTGTGTGCTGTGATCGAAACTGCCTTGCAGGTTCATCATTGTGCTGATATTGATATTTCTCCTAACATAATTGATTTTGTAGACTTAGCTTCGGCCACCAGTGTTGTACCTTCCATTGAACAACCACCGACCATAGAGCTTAAACCACTTCCTGAAAATTTTAAATATGCATATTTATAAGGAAGTGACAAGTTACTTGTGATTATTTCAGCCAAACTTGAAGATGAACTGGAAGAGAAGTTGTTGCATATTTTGAGAAAACACAAAAAGACAATCGCATAGACCTTGGCTGATATTCCTGGTATTAGCCCATCCATGTGTATGCATAGAATATTATTGGAGGATGGGGTAAAATCAGTCAGGCAGCCCCAAAGGCGACTTAACCCATTAATTTTGGATGTTGTAAAAAAAGAAGTGATCAAGCTCTTGCAAGCATACATTATATACCCCATCTCTAATAGTCAATGGGTGAGTTCGGTGCAGATAGTCCCTAAGAATATTGGACTCACAGTGGTTAAAAATGAAAATAATGAACTTATCTCCACACGATTGCAGAATAGTTGGAAAGTATGCATCGATTACAAGAGACTAAACCAGGCAACTAGAAAGGATCATTTTCCTTTACCATTCATTGATCAGATGCTTGAACGGTTGACTGGTAATTCACATTAGTGTTTTCTTGATGGTTTTTCTGGTTATTTTCAAATCCATATTGCACTAGAGGACCAAGAAAAGAACATGTTCACTTTCCCTTTCGACACATTTGCCTAAAGGAGGATGTCCTTTGGCCTATGCAATGCTCTTGGGACTTTTCAACGCTGCATGATTAGTGTTTTCTCTGACTTGATAGAAAATTGTATTGATGTTTTCATGGATGATTTTATTGTGTATGGTTTCTCATTTGATGCATGCTTGAAAATTTTAGATAGAGTTTTGCATAGATGTATTGAAACTAACCTTGTGCTGAATTATGAAAAATGTCATTTTATGGCTGAACAAAGCATAGTTTTGGGACATGTGATCTCTAAAAACGGGATAGAAGTAGATCCTTCCAAGATTGCTGTGATTTCTAATTTGCCTTACCTAACTTGCATCCGCGAGATTCGTTCTTTTCTTGGCCATGCAGGTTTTTATAGGCGCTTTATCAAGGATTTCAGCAAGATAGCTCTTCTGCTGTCAAATTTGCTGCAAAAAGATGTCAGTGTCACCTTTGATGACAAATGCAAGAAGGCGTTTGATTTCTTAAAGGCAACACTGACCTCTACTCCCATAATTCAGCCACCCAATTGGACCATCCCTTTGAAATTATGTGTGATGCATCTAACTATGCAGTGGGAGCAGTCCTTGCACAAATGGTTGGTAAGGCTGCCCATGTTATTTATTATGCTTCTAGGACTTTAAATTATGCACAGACTAATTATATTACCACTGAAAAGGAACTTTTATCTATTGTTTTTGCACTTGATAAGTTTATATCGTATTTGTTAGGTTCGAAGGTAGTTGTTTTTACTGACCATGCAGCTTTGAAGTTCTTGCTGAAGAAACCAAAAGCAAAACCGAGATTGATCTGGTCGATGGTGTTACTGCAAGAATTTGATTTAGAGATTAAAGATAAGAGTTGAGCTGAAAATTTGGTGGCAGATCATTTGAGCAGAATAGAAATGGATGAAGACCTCATCCCCATTCAAGATGACTTCCCTGATGATCAACTGCTACAGTTGCGTGAGATAACTCCTTGGTTTGCTGATTTAGTTAATTACTTAGTTGATGGAGTCCTTCCTGCAGATGCATCCAGAACACAAATACACAAACTTAAAAGTGATGTCAAATACTATGTGTGGGATGATCCATATATGTGGAAATTATGTAGTGACCAGGTGATTAGACGATGTATTTCCCACCATGAGAATTGACCCATTCTTCATTTTTGTCATGTCTCTCAAGCTAGGGGACATTTTTGTCCTCAATGAACATCAAGAAAAGTCTTAGACTCGAGTTTCTTTTGGCCCACTTTGTTTAAAGATGCTTTTGAGACTTGCAAAACTTGTGAACATTGCCAAATAGCAGGAACAACAATCACTCATAGGAGTGAGATGTCTCAACAACCTATGCTTTTATGTGAAGTATTTGATGTGTGGGGCATTGACTTTATGGACCCTTTTCATATATCTTTTGGTTTTGTCTATATTTTACTAGCTGCTGATTATGTTTCGAAGTGCGTGGAAGCAATACCCACTAGGACTAATGATTCTAAAGTTGTTGCAGATTTTATCAGATCAAATATTTTTTGCAGGTTTGGAATACCCCGAGCCATCATAAGTGATCAAGGCACTCATTTTTGCAACCGCACCATGGACGCTTTGCTTCGGAAGTATGGGGTTGTACACAGAGTTTCTACACCTTATCATCCCCAGACTAATGGGCAAGCTGAAATCTCAAACAGGGAAATCAAATCGATCTTAGAAAAAATGGGGCAGCCAAACAGGAAAGACTTGAGCCACCGACTTGAAGAAGCTCTTTGGGCTCATAGAATAGCCTACAAAACTCCAATAGGGATGTCCCCTTATTGACTTGTGTTTGGTAAGGCATGTCACATCCCAGTGGAAATAGAGCATCGTGCTTATTGGGCGGTCAAGAGTTGTAACATTGAGTTGGAGAAATCAGGTTTGGAGAGAAAGCTTCAATTGCAACAACTTGAAGAGCTTAGACTTGAAGCTTATGAGAACTCTCAGATCTATAAGGAGAAAACTAAGTACTTTCATGATAAGATGATTTCTAGGAAGGAAGTTCCCATTGGTCAAATCTTTTTATTGTTCAAGTCCCGTTTTAAAATTATGGATGGGAAACTTCGATCAAAGTGGATTGGTTCTTTTGTTGTTACTAACATTTTTCCTCATGGTGCAGTGGCAATAAAAAGTGAAAACACCGAGAAAGTGTTCAAAGTAAATGGACAACGCCTCAAGCTATTCCATGAGAGCTTTGTGCTTGAAGATGCTACCATAGAAGAACTCTCATTGGAAAAGTCCACCTACACTGAGGTTTGAACATAGATCTCATTTTCCTTACTCTTATTTTATACTTGTTACTTTAATTGAGGACAATGTGTAATTTAAGTGTGGGGTATTATTTAGGATTTTAGTATTTAAGATTTTATTTGATATATTTTAAAAAAAATAAAAGAATAAAAAGTAATAAAAATAAAAATGGACATTGCACTGCATGATTTTTCATCAGATTTTGTGGTTGTAAATGTTGAGAGTTTGTTTGGACTAACATGATTGGATAGTATCATTGCATTCTTGATAAAATAAATTAAATTAAAATGCTAAATTGTGTATCATTTGTGATAGGTCATTAACCTTTTTGAGATTTTTTAGCCTTATTATGAATGAAATGCATTTTTACATATTTTTTTCTTGTGTGTTATATCACTCATGATTGCTAGTTACGCCATAACTTGACTTGACACTTGCCCGCATGAATATATTGAAATGATCTAGCATTTGTTTCTTAATTAAGCTACTAGCCAAATAATCTTACCCCACAATTATCCATTTGTTTAAGCCCCTTTGATTCTAATTATCTCATTCTTTGTTATATATTTCATTACAAGCCTAAAAGTGAAAAACAATGAATTGACCCAATCTTGGTGGATAAAGGAGTCTTTCCTTAAATAAGTGTAGATGTGCTCAACTTGTTTGTTTAAATTTGAGGTTATGAAAAAAAAATAGAGAGAAAAAGAAAGAATATATATATATATATATATATATATATATATATATATATATATATATATATGAGGAAAAATGGGTGTGTGAGCAAAGAGAGTGTGAAAATAAAAGTCAATGATGTTTTGTTAAGTTACTTCTTAATGTTGTTTTTCTTTCTTAATCATTACTCATTTATCCTCTTTGATTTTCAGCCCTAGTCTCTTTAGGATTATCTCACTCTAACCTTGGCCACGTTACAACATGAATAAAGATATTTTGATCATTATGTGCATGTGTTTCAAATATAGATTATGGAGGCTTGCCAAGTCTATAGATTATGTGCATGTGTTTCAAGATGTGCTTTGAGTGTAAACAGTAGTCCAAACACTTTGAGAGAATTTTATATCCTGGGAGGACTCTACCACTTATGATGCATTCTTTAGTTAACTTGTCCTTTTGTTTGCCTTGGTTGTGATAAAAAAAATTATTCATGATTGCCTTATCACAACCAAGGCATAAGGCAATCATGAATAATTATTCACCACTTTGCATTCATAAGAATATTTGGAATTGCATGGATTGGTTTGCTCGGAGTGCAAAGGTTTAAGTGTGAGAGAATTTGATCATACCATTTGGGCACATGTTTCTAGCTTTTTAGTTTGATATTTTAAAAGCTCTTTATAGCCTAGATTAATATTTTTAGCTTGTTTCTAAACTTTGGATGAATTTGAATTATAATTTTATTATTTGTATTTTGACTCTTGTTCGCTCTATAGGCCATAAATTAAGCTCTGAATATTGGATTAGCGCATACGAGTAGGCGTTGGAAAGCTAAAAATCAGAGCTACAACTTTTATGTTGAAAAAAAAGACCAATTCTAAATTTTATTGGGCCTAAATTGCATATTTCGTAATCTGAACTTTTGTAATAATTTTAAATAGCGGGTCACTTTTTTAAACCATAAATCCCAATATCGAGTACTATATATTTACAGTTTTGATTCTTTTCTACAGACGGAAAAATTAGGATTCAGATTGCTATAAGAAATAAATAGTTTTTATTTTAATTTCATGGAAGACTAATTTTATAAGATTAATCCACGAGTTCAGAGTTTCATCAGCACCTTGAGATTCAGGTTACACCGTCAATTTCGATTCATGATTATATTCTTGTTTATTTGATTATATTGATATTTTGATTGCTTAAATTCGATTTCAATAGGATCGATTAAATTTATTTGATAGAATTTGATTTCAGTTTCTAATTTAATTGAATTATAATTTTGCGAAGCTTGATCGTTAATTGTAATATTTTGATGATTGTGATGCTTAATCCGATCAAAGAAACCAAATTCACATACGATTGATTACGCTTGTTTGATCAATTCTATAGTCAAATAAGAATAGAATCACAAATTTGAAATTAAATTCATTGATAGAATATGTGATAGATTACGATTGTATTGTATATTTCAATTCGGTTATTATTATTACATTTTATTAATTATATTTGACATTTGTGCTACAGCGGATCACACCTCTACTTTTTGTACACATGTGCGATATTTAGTTAATCACATATAAAAATATGATTAATCCAGTTGAGTAATTGGCTAATTTAACTGCAGGATTAATCAACATTTTTAAAGTGGTCTAAATTAATCATCTATTCAACAAAATTAATTACCTTTTCATACGTGATAAACCAAGTGTCACATATGAAAATAAAAATAAATAAATAAAAAAGTCGGTGTACATAAAAATTCTTGTTTGCCCGATACCTCTACTCTAGGAGAATATGAATCAACTTTGAATGGTACCATAAGTTTTGGAAATTAGCTACATGGATGCATGTGCACAACAAATCCATCTTCTTGGGTACAACAATGGTACCACACAACACACAAGTTTACAAAAGTAGTTCTGCATGAATGCAATGTAAAGTAAACACCTTCTTAGAGACAACCATAAAGTTCGAAAATGATCATGTAGTTGTGATGCATGGACGACATGTACTCAAACTTAGTCCACTTTGAGGAATAAATGAATATACAATACGACAAGTTTTGCATGCAATTCAGAAATTTATTCCCTATATAATGGGACACTTGTAACACTCTCATACTCACCTCACTAACATTGATCAATCGTCACTTCTTCATAGCCAACCAAATGGAGTTTGCACATTTATTTATTTTAGATATGTTTTGTGCACCCGTATAAGACTATATGCCATCATTTAGAAATTAATCAATATTGAAAAAGTTGAATTCAATTGCCACCAAGTGCAAGCAAGAACCGCTTATGTGGTCTCATTGGTAGCCCTTAGTAGGGTTGTGCAAAAAGTTCGATTATAAGGTCTAAATTTAAAATCGGATCCAAATCCATTTTAAATATCTGATTAAAATTATATGGTTATAATTCGGTTTATTTATAAACCGGTTGGATAACTATTTATGTTTTATATTTGGATTTGGTTTTTATCCACTACCAATATTTTGTTAATTTTGAGAATTTATTTCTTGAAAAAAATTTGAAATTTATTTTTTTCAAAAAAGTATCGGAAAAAAATATAAAAAAAAACTTTATTTTCTCAGAAAAATTTTATATCGAAGAGTAAAATTTTAAAAAAAGTTATTGAAAAAATCGATTTTTTTAAATAACCGATTTTTAAACTATGAATAAATGATTTTTGAAAAAATAATCAAACTTTAATCAATTTTGAAAAAAAAAATCGATTTTAAAATTAAAATTTTCAAAATCAGTTGCTTAATTATTAACTGGTTATTTAACCATAACCAATTTTACAATTGATTTTATAACCGCATTTAAACCAAATATTGACTTGTTTATAAATCTAAATCCATATATTAGTTTTAAAATAGATATGATTTGATTTTTTTTTTAAACCAACTATGGACAGTCTTACCTGATAGAACTAAGGTTAACGCTTTAACAATTTGTTACTGTTGAATTTTGAATTTCAAAAACTATTTAAAATTCACAATTTATGCCACCGAAGATATTACTGGGTTGAGTCGCGGACTAGGTCGCTCTCTTTAAGACGTTTCGCGACACTGCCCAAATTGTGCAAGGCCGACTATCAACCACGAAGTCCCCAGGATAAAACAGCCCAGATTCACTGTATCGGAGTTCCACTGCACCGTGGAAAACCGTTCTAGAATTACACCCTCAATATGGCAGTTTAAGCCACTCTCAATATGACAATTAAAGTCACTCTCAATATGGTACTATGACCATTCATAACTACGGTATAATAACCGCTCAAAAAGACAAACAAACGAATGGACTACGGCATAATAACCGCTCAAAAAGACAAACAAACGAATGGACTACGGCATAATAACCGCTCTAAAAACAAAGTGATTACGGCATAGCAACCGCTCTAAAAACAAAAGAACTACGGCATAACAACCGCTTTAAAACCGAAGGGACTACGACATAATAACCGCTCTAAAACCGAAGGGACTGTGGCATAATAACCGCTTTAAAACTGAAGGGACTGCGGCATAATAACCGCTCTAAAACCGAAGGGACTGCGGCATAATAACCGCTCTAAAACCGAAGGGACTGCGGCATAATAACCGCTCTAAAACCGAAGGGACTGCGGCATAATAACCGCTCTAAAACCGAAGGGACAGAAATAAAGGGGAGAAGTTGCTCGAAAATTAGGCGAGCAGAATATAAGAGGGAGAAAAGAGAAAGTTGGGAAAAGCATCCAACTTTGGTGTGTTTTTCACAATAGCTTGAAACTCATTATATAGTGATGGAAGCAAAGTCACATATGTTTTCTAAACAATGTGGGACTTTAGTATGTATAGAATTAAAACTACACAAAACATGATAGTTTTTCAAAGTGGGATTTCAAAAAATATTCTTACCAATGTGGGACTTGAATTTTAAAAAACAAGTTTCTTTCCACTTAAATTTACAAAAAATATTTATTTCCAATGTGGGACTTCAACACATTTTTAAATTCACACTATAACATACATATGTTCCAACAATCCCCCACTTGAATTTAAAAAAGTTTCTTAAAATAACATCAAGTTAAAATTTTTTTCTTAAAATAGCATCAAGTGCTTCTATAAGATCATGCATAAACAAATGTGTCTTTCGACTTGAACCTTTGCATAGCGAGTAAGATTCAGATTCAACAAGAGTAACCGTAGTTTTGAACTCTATCTCTGACATCAAACCCACACACAACCTTGTCATTAGGTGTATTCTAAAAAGCCCGTGCATTTAGGGCCCTGCACGTGTATCCCAGTCTAGTGAACGCTATAGGAATTCTGCCTCGAAATTCCATAGGAAGCGGCCCCCACTTCCACATTCACGTAGATGAGTCTATCAAGAGTACTCCTGTAGCCACTAGGTACCCCACTCCATATAGAGTATAGATCTCATTAAGAGTTTCTATTATCTCATCCTTTTATCGCTTCAGGAATCATGCTTCTCATTTTAAACATAGCATGTTCATCTCATATCACTATGACTTGTTATTACCCATTGAACCTAATTCTTGGGATCTCCAGTCTTTTAGGTCGGGTTACCATCATAAGTGACTCATTTATCTATAGGCATTAGTCCCATCCTTTTGGATGTATTTTGGACTTTCTCTCTAGCTAATCCTTTCGTCAAAGGATCAGCTAAATTTTCATCAGTGCGTACATGATCCACAATAACAGCTCCTTTCGAAAGTAATTCTCTAATTGTGCTGTGCTTACGACGTATTTGTCGTCTCTTACCGTTATAATAATGATTCTCAATTTTTGCAATAGCCGCGGTACTATCACAGTGGATCAACACAGCTGGTAACGACTTATCCCATAAAGGGATTTCTGTTAGCAAGCATCTCAACCACCTTGCTTCTTCACTAGTAGTAGCTAGTGCTATCATTTCAGACTCCATAGTGGACTGAGCGAATATCGTCTGTTCTTCGATTTCCAAGATACAATACCATTCACTATATTAAAATATAGTCATCGATTGCTTTGGAGTCATCTGATAAGATGTTCCAATCAGCATCATTGTATCCTTCAAGGATAGTAGGAAATCTTCGATAATATAATCCGAGACTCATGGTCCTTTTCAGGTATCTCATGACTCTTTCCATAGCGTGCCAATGCTCCATACTAGGTCTACTAGTAAACCTGCACAATAACCCCACGACATAGGCAATGTCGGGTCTAGTACAATCAGGGGCATCCCTGAGGC
>NC_021161.2:41950089-41952097 GCF_000331145.2 Cicer arietinum
GTGCCTTGTATTTATCAACAGATCCATCGGGTTTTAGTTTCTTTTCCAAAATCCATTTACAAACTATTGGTTTGCAACCAAGAGACAAGTATACTAAATGTCAGGTTCGATTAGACTCTAGAGAATCCATTTCATCGTTTATAGCTTCTTGCCATAGATCTGCATCCAATGATTACATAGCTTCTTTCAGATTTGTAGGATCCTCTTCTAGATTATAAGCCATATATTCTGGTCCATAATATATAGCAACTCTTACTCTGTTACTCCTTCAAGTTTCTGTTTCGTCTTTTATTTTTTATTTTTTTATTGCTTTCAATGCTTCTTGTCACATGAACTTGACTAAGTTCGCTTCCCCCACTATTTCACAGTAACTTGACTAGGTTTGCTGCCCCCACTATTTCTCAATTTAAAAGGGGATTTATTTTCATAGAAGTCAACTTCATTTGACTTTATGATCACTTTTGCGTTTAAGTCATAAAACCTATACGCTTTGTTCTTTACCGCATACCCAATGAATTCTCATTCATAGGCTCTACTGGCGAGTTTAACTCGCTCGGGATCGGGATTCTGACATAAGTCAGACCACCCCATGTTTGAAAATAAGACAAGTTCAATTATCTTTTCTTCACTATCTCATAAGGAGATGTTTTGTTTTTAGATTTAAGAACTCTATTCAAAACATAGCAAATAAACAATATATTTTCTTCACACCAATGAGATGTAGTACTAGAGTTAAACATACTAGCAACAACTAGTTCAATAAAAGTTATATTCTTTTTTTCTTTTCAACTTTACCATTCACTTCAAGTAATTATGGTGTAGTTGTTCCATGTATAATTCCAAACAATTTATAAAACTCATTTAATAAACTAAATCATACTTGGAATCTCTTAATCTTTATACTAAATTGATTTTCAATTTCAGCTGTAAAGATCCTTAACATGCCAAGCGTTTCACTTTTATTTTTCATTTCTTGGTAACGTCTCATCAAGTTCACATATGTCAAAGTGTAATAAATCTAAAGACTTAGATTCTCTAACTACATATTTATGTGAACTCTTTGTTATTTTAGAGTGACTATAAAAATCACATTTTTCAAAATCATTTAACAATAACTTTAGAATTAAAACTAAGTTACTTAATTTTGAAATCAGATGTGTTCACATCACATAGTCTAGCATGTCAAAATTAAAATCACACAACATGTAAGCATAAACAGACATTTTATTGATTTCAACATTCAAACAAAAGAGACATATTAAATTTCAATATTTAATTTAAATATGCCATGAATGACGTACCTTAATAGCTTATCTCATGAATTATCTTCTGAATTCTACGGGAGTGTGCCTCCACGTCCATGAATCTATCAGCCTCCATGTGCCTCCACGGATCTGTCAGCCTCCATGTATCAGACATCTGATACTCTCTGATACTCTAGGTAGCAATCACAACTTACTTAGAGTATCTCAAACATATCTCGCATTATTGCTGGAACTGTAATAGTTATACAGATCATCAGCAAGTCGATTAAGAATATAATTCTTATCATTATTCTCCCATGGGTTAATTCTCCAACTGTTTTATCCTTTTCTATTTGCTTCAAACTGAAACAGTTTATCAAAATGAGAGGCAACATAACCAAATCCAGTAATCTCTTCGGTTGACATGGCAGAACGAAACGTCTTAAAATTGTTGGATTTTGAATTTCAAAAACTATTTAAAATTCACAATTTATGCCACCGAAGATATTACTGGGTTGAGTCGCGGACTAGGTCGCTCTCTTTAAGACGTTTCGCGGCACTGCCCAAATTGTGCAAGGCAGACTATCAACCACGAAGTCCCCAGGATAAAACAGCCCAGATTCACTGTATCGGAGTTCCACTGCACCGTAGAAAACCGTTCTAGAATTACACCCTCAATATGGCAGTTAAAGCCACTCTCAATATGACAATTAAAGTCACTCTCAATATGGTACTATGACCATTCATAACTACGGTATAATAAC
>NC_021161.2:41952585-41954704 GCF_000331145.2 Cicer arietinum
TAAGAGGGAGAAAAGAGAAAGTTGGGAAAAGCATCCAACTTTGGTGTGTTTTTCACAATAGCTTGAAACTCATTATATAGTGATGGAAGCAAAGTCACATATGTTTTCTAAACAATGTGGGACTTTAGTATGTATAGAATTAAAACTACACAAAACATGATAGTTTTTCAAAGTGGGATTTCAAAAAATATTCTTACCAACGTGGGACTTGAATTTTAAAAAACAAGTTTCTTTCCACTTAAATTTACAAAAAATATTTCTTTCCAATGTGGGACTTCAACACATTTTTAAATTCACACTATAACATACATATGTTCCAACAGTTACCGTGATACAAGAGGTATGAATTCGGAATTGCTTTATGAAGTTCTTAAAATAAAATCTCGTATATTTAAAATAAAATTAGTTAGTTCTATTCTAGTTAGAAGTAGAACTACCGGTGTATTTTTATATGACCGGCAAACAACTTAGTATCCTATTACCAATAGATCAATGTATATTTGAAATTGATAATGAAAAAAAAAAATTATTTGATATAATATTTTGTTGATATATGTACTTTTAAAGAGTAGTCTGTGACCACAAAAAATAATAATTCTGGTTAAGATTTAAATTACATTTAGCCACAAATTTATAGGTTGTTTCATTTTATCAAATTAATTAAAACAATAAGTTGTATCTTATTTAGGGGTGGAAATAGGTCAGGTCAGACCAAACTTTGAAAGACCTGAGTCTGGCCTACAATTAATTTTTTAGGCTTAAGCCTGACCTACGACCTATTATAGACTTTTTTTCGGCCTGACCTAACCTTTTCAAAAGTCTGGCCTGACTTGGAAGCCTATTTAAAAGTCTTATTCATATTAAAACATTTAAATGTTCTACTCATACCACATGTTCTCTACATACCAATATCAATGTACATATCTATATATATTAAACACAAAATAATTTTTCTAACAAAATAATTTTTAAACCCTAAAAAGATTATATATTAAAAAAAATGTAGTATAAAAAATTGTTTAGTAAAAAATATTAAAGCACGTGTGGTTCAATATTTTTTGTTCTTAAACTCTAAGTTTAAAATTTTAAATTTATAAATTATTGGACCTTTATAGTTGAATCTGTAAAAAATTATTGACATTTTTTAATCCTTAGACTTGAATTAAAACCTTATAAAATTTATGAAGAACAACAAAAAAATTTAGATTATTTTTCTTAAGAATCTCTTTTTTCAATAATTATTCATTCCTACTCACATGTCAAAAAAATTCTCTCTTGTTAAGATGATGGTTAAATGGGATCTTGACATCTTGTCATGCAAAAGTATAAAAGTATATGTTTTGATTGCATTGAACATAAGAAAATTCATTATCATTATCTTAATCATAAGATCCAAGCTGAATTGATTAATATGTATAAAAAACATAACAAATTGATTACTATCACATCAAATATAATGAAATGCATTATCATAATATGACTTATAATAAAATAAAGAACATGAATAAAAATAAAATGTAGCACCAAATTCAAACTTCACACATGACACCAAAATTTTCAAGAAGGACTTTGTAAACACTCGTAACTTTTCTACATTCATTTAGCACTTCATCCTCTTCTTATCTCTCTCTTTCTATTAGATCACTATCATATCACATACATTGCATTATTTTCTCTATTATTTCCTATGAAGGTGTTGATGAGGAGTATGGATATCCAAATATAATTTTTAATTAGTTACATATGATGTAGTGAAGTGTAAATTAACAAACCAACTTCACATATCAACTCTTATATTTAAACCCCTCTAATTTCTATACACGCATTCAATACTTCATTTTTTTTTCTCTATTTCTCTTTCTTCCTATGACATTACTAACATATCACATCTATGAAATTATTATATTTTTTTGATGCCATGGTGTCAAATTAGTGTTTGTATATCCACCAAGACTTCATATAATTTGGGCAAACCAAAAGAATGGTCCATCTTGGACCATCTTACCATTTTATTATAACCTTAAATATATTATTAAATAACTTCGACCATGGACCATCTTACCATTTTATTGTAACTATAAATATATTATTAAACACTTGGATGGTCCCAATGCATTTG
>NC_021161.2:41954730-41955852 GCF_000331145.2 Cicer arietinum
GGAAAGAGAAAGTAGAGGAGAAACTATGCCAATATTGATTAGTTAGATTTAGTGTAGATGGTCCTTGATAAGATGTGGTGGATGATCAAATATAATGGTGAAAAACAATAGACCAACATAGACCAATGCCTCCAATGTGTGAATGCTAAAAGGAACTTTCACCAAACATTTTTCCTTTACATATACAATAACAATATTGTGTACAATTGCAAGATTGTGATTCGAAGATGGTTATACACTGATGGTGATTCGATATTAGTAATTTGGTAATTGTGTTACGATAATAGAGAAAAGAGAAAATAATTATAATCCCCAAACTTATTTATGATTTTGAATGGAGGGACTAATACATAACACCTTCAACTTTTTTTCTTTTTTTTTTAAAACAATTTAATCATTTAATTTTATTTTTTTAATTATTTAATTTATTCAAACTTACAAGGACGAAAATGAGAAAGACACAAACTTATATGGACAAATGAAATATCACGTCACTCACCGATTTGTCACATAAGTGTTTTGTTAACAACAACTAACGACAAATATTATTTAAAAACTAAATTAAACTTACAAAGTTTAAATTGAAGAAGAAAAAAAAAACTTACAAGAACGGAAATGAGAAAGTCGAAAACTTACAGTGACAAACAAAATATTTAAACCATTTATTTATAAACAACTAGACGTCTATCCGTGCTTCACACGAGTTGTCTAAAAAATTTATATGAGAAAAGAGGACTATAGTATAATAGTCTTAGTTTATCAACGTAAGAAGAAGAAAAAAAGATGATACGTAATAGTTGTATCTTGTCTCTGATCATCAACTATAAATATATTTAAACTATTTCTTGATGTAACTCTTAAAATTGTAACATATAATTTTCTAGGTGAGAACATATTTTGAGGTAGATAAACACTTACATGCATTAAAGATGGACCCTTTTTTGATGAAAACTTTAAATAATGTTGCGAAAAAGTCTCATAGTCAAAGACCACATAAACACAAAATTTCACAATAGGTTTATGTGTTTACCTATTGAAGCTTAGAAAAAACGATCACCAATATCGCAAATGAACATCACTTCTACTCAATCCACATGCACGATCAACCTTGGGAGAGCGTCG
>NC_021161.2:41955930-41962926 GCF_000331145.2 Cicer arietinum
GTCGTGATAACACATAGAGAGATGGAGGCACAATTGTGTGTTTGTAAAAAAAAGGGTTAAGGAGGCATAACCATATCTTATATATAGGTCCTTATTCCTATTTTCACTTACCCTTATCGGGCCTAATACATTGCGAGTCTAAATTTCTAATTTAATTAAATATCATTTTTCTAATTAATCACTCTATACATGTGACCTTATAGGTTTCCACTAAGTTGACAATAATATAAAATATTATAAGTAATGAGTGACACCCAACAATGCATCATTTTTCCCCAATTTATGAAAAAACTGGTAATCTGATTTTAAACTTTTTACGATCATCTAAATGTCTAATTTAATGCAAGTTATAATGTGTGTCACCCTCTTGCAATGTCCAATTATCTATTTCTCGGCCCTAGAGTAGACACATAAGTAACAATGCATCCAATATCACATATTATTCCATTCTAGTTTGGCCATACATCTCCATGGTCTTGCTCCATCGAGAGGCCAAACACCTAACTTATAATATGTAAGAGAGACAAATTCTATCTATATCACACACACTCCTCTACATAGTTAATTGTAGAATCAATAACCACATTTATGATTGTCTTGTTACAAACAATGTTTGATAGTCTTAAAGTATACAACTTTCCTTGTAAGGATCATATAGACTTCAATTCGAAGGACTACTCACTATGGTTGCATGAGAATTAGTCTTGTACATCATGTGAATGTACAAATTTACTTAGTGAGATTTTATAGTGACTAAAATTAGTTTCACAAAATAGTAGGATTTTATAAGGACTAAAAACTTGTTTAATTCTATACATCATGACAAACATATATCATATTCATGTATTATGTCATGAACAATTAGCCATAGATCTAGTCTTGAATAAAAATCATGTAGGATATGATCTTCCTTCACTTCTTTTTAAAATGTTGATAGGTAAGTATATAATAACATCATGATACTTTGCAAATGTCTCAAGACGTATTTATAGAGAAAGTGAAGAGGATACCTACCTTTTCATGTAAGGTTATAATGGTTAACTAATTATTTTATAAATATTCATAAGGTATCAATTAATACCCTTTTGTGAAGAGTTGAAATGGTTCCATCCATCACGATCCATACCACTATAGGCTACATTATTCAAGCGCACTCGCCATATGATGTCCAATATCTTTTTGATCACCAGATAGATATTTCATGACCTATCAAAATACCATTCAACCAAAGTTTTATAAATCAATGGAAGATCAATAGTTAGAAATCAAAATTCTTACATTCTCTCACGCAGGAAACATTGATTTAGGAAATAAAACAAAGAAGGTAGCAAGAAAAAAAAAACTTTGAAATCAAAATAAATAAAAAAACTCAATCAAAAATCGAATAATTGTGGTGATATTAACATCTTGACTATAATAACAAGTAAACATGATCACTTTCGACCAACAAGACTTATCACTTAGAGCTATAGGTTAAATTATAGAAACATGTTAACTTATAAATGATGCATATATAAAGTTAATATGTAAGTCTAATCATGATAAAACAAGTCGATTAGTTTAATAGACTACAATCATAAGAGTCATTTATAAAAATTACAACAATGACTTATTAATGATATTTAAATTAACAAAAAAGAAGTAAACAAAACAAATGATAGTATATAACATCCCCTTCAACTGTTATAGTCCTTATTATTGATAATGGTAAGTGGTGATGATAAGTTTTTTAAAATATGTATGTTTTGATAAAACATATGTTTTTTGATATGATAATCGATTAATGTCAGAATTTAATCAATTAGGATATAGTAAAAGGGTTAAACTAGTTAAGAATTATCAAGTAGTGATGTAAGAGTAATCTATTAGTTTAAATTTAGATAAAATAATTGATTAACAAAGATATGGTTATTGAAAAGAAGGATATATAGACTTTGTAAAATATGTACATTAAAAATAACAGATTAGTAAGATTGTGTTAATCAATTAAGATAGTAATCATGATTTATTATATAATAAGGTTAAGAATAATCAGTTAAGGAGTACTAGATAATCAATTAGATTGAGAATCATAATCTAATAGTGAATAAGTTATTAATTTATCTATTAAAAACTTAGAGTTTATCAAAACAATAAACTAAGTTATTGATTAACTAGTAATTAGGACTTAGATATTAAGTGATGGTCTAATGAATTACATTTAGGTTAGCAAGATTAATTGTTAATTACAATTATTTGATAGATTGATGATAACTATTAATCTGTTGTGGTACACTTAATCATCTATATATTGAGGATAACTGTTAATCTGATTGTTGATGATGAATGTTATGTTCTACATGTTATGTGTGTTAATAATCCATGTCAATTACATGATGAATAACCAAAGGCGGAAGCGTACCTGTGGGAATTGCCATTAATGAAATCCTAGGATGATGATGATAGAGCCAATGGGTTGAGTGATCTTCCTCAGCAAAACACTCTGAAGACATTGCTCTCTTGATGGGGATAGAGAGAACCAGAGAGTTTTCTCCTTTAGGGTTTTGAAACTGAATAGTCTTGTTGTGTTTGCCTTGGGGACCATTACCCCTATATATAACTATTATTAGTTATATCCCAAATTGCAGTATTTCCAATTCAGCCCCTCATTAAATAAGAAACTGCCTGGTATATACACTATTAATTTTCATAACTATTATGCTCTTTAGCCATAAACTATTATATATTATTTGACCCCTAGTTTATTGGCTAATTACATAATGACCCTAACACACTTTATTAATTAATTACATATGTGACTCATAAATCTTACAATCTCCCACTGTTCACACATGTATCCTTAGGAGTGTGTTAGACTTTATGACGTCAAAAAATGTCATTATAATTACCTTGAGTATAATCCAAATTGTCCCGTCCATTAATCATATTAGCACATGGAACCAAAGAGGCTTTCGTCATAATAAGCATAACTGAACTCATCAATGATCACCCGTACTGACACAACTAAATGACATAGACCCATTATGAAAAGTGTAGCATGAAAATTACATGAAGTCGGTCAATGCATGTCAATTTTCAACTGGTCCTACTTTATCGAATGAGATCATACCATAACTTAAATGTACAAAGTAACCAAAAAACTGAATACCTTAAACTTTATTTCTGATCAGAAAGTCCAAATACAATGTATTTGTACTTTACAATTAAACATAGAACATGAATTACATAATGGACGAAACTCCCACTAAAATCAAGATTCCTCAAACTGTAGCACACCCATGTGAGCAGTATGCTCATGAAAGACCTTGGGTGGTAGACCTTTAGTGAGTGGATCCGCAATCATGGAGTTTGTCCTTAAGTGTTCTATGGATATCTGTCCACTTTGTACCTTCTCTTTAACAACTAGGAACTTAATGTCAATGTGCTTTGACTTGGTTGAGCTCCTATTATTGTTAGAATACAGGACTGCTGATCTATTGTCACAATACAACTTGAGTGGTCTTTCAATCCCTTCAACTATTTGCAGCCCCGTGACAAAATTTCTCAGCCAAATGCCCTGGTCAGATGCCTCATGAATTGCTACGAATTCTGCTGCCATGGTTGATGAGGCAGTAAGACCTTGCTTGGCACTACGCCAAGAAACTGCTCCACCAGCTAACAGAAAGACATAGCCTGAAGTTGATCTTAAGCTGTCTTGGCATCCCGCAAAATCCGAGTCAGAGTACCCAGTGATCTCTAACTGGTCTGACCTCCTATATGTGAGCATGTAGTTTCTTGTTCTCTTCAAATATCTCATGACCCTCTTGGCTGCTTTCCAATGGTCAAGACCTGGATTGCTTAAATATCTGCCTAAAATCCCTACTATGAACGCTATGTCTGGACGCGTACATACTTGGGCATACATAAGACTCCCTACAGCTGAAGCATAAGGGATCTTTTGCATTTCTTGAATTTCCAAACTTCCCTTAGGGCACTGTTTGAGACTAAACTTGTCTCCCTTAGCAACTGGGGTGTCCCCTGGTTTGCAATCCTGTAACCCAAACCTTTTGAGAACCTTATCGATATAGCTCTTTTGTGACAATCCAAGAATACCTCGAGATCTGTCTCGGTGTATCTGAATTCCTAATACAAAAGAGGCGTCACCAAGATCTTTCATCTCAAAATGCTTTGATAGAAATTTCTTAGTTTCGTGCAACATGCCTATATCGTTAGTGGCAAGCAGTATGTCATCAACATACAAGACCAGGAAAATATGTCTGCTCCCACTGAACTTATGATACACACAATCATCAACTGTATTCATCTCAAAACCAAATGAGAGAATTACTTGATGAAATTTATGGTACCATTGACGAGAAGCTTGTTTTAGCCCATAAATGGATTTTCTTAGTTTGCACACCATATTCTTTGGGTCTCCCAACACAAAGTTTTCTGGCTGCACCATATAGATCGTCTCATCAATGTCGCCATTGAGAAAAGCTGTTTTTACATCCATTTGATGAAGCTCCAAATTAAAGTGAGCAACAAGAGCCATGATTATTCTTAAAGAGTCCTTCGATGAAACCGGAGAGAAAGTCTCTTTATAATCAATCCCTTCCTTTTGAGTATAACCCTTAGCTACAAGACGTGCCTTATATCTCTCCACATTACCATTGGAATCCCGCTTGGTTTTAAAAATCCATTTGCAACCAATGGGTTTCTTTCCTTCAGGTAATGGGATAAGTTCCCAAACTGAATTGTCTTGCATAGACTTGTACTCCTCATTCATTGCTTCGATCCACTTATCTGAACGAGAATCTTGCATGGCTTGATGAAAGTTGACTGGGTCGTCTTCCGTCATGCCAACATTTTCCTCTACCTCATTGATAAATACTACATAATCATCCGAAATAGCATTTTTCCTTTCTCTAGTGGATCTCCGCAATGGAGCTGGCTCTTGAGGCACTTGTTCTTGAGGATCTTGAATTTGATCTGGATTTTGTTCTTCCTGAACAACCAGATCATCTTGAGTTTGTTCAATAATGGGAAAGTCAATTGGTGGAAGAATCAGTTCTGGAATTGTTACCGATTCTTCCTCAAAGACAAAATCTTTAACCTTAATCTTCCCCCCAAACTCAATATCCTCAAAGAACGTTGCCGTTCCCGTCTCAAAAATTGTTCTCAAATTAGGATCATAAAATTTATAGCCCCTTGATTTTTCTGAGTACCCTATAAAATAGCTGCTAATTGTTCGGGGTTCAAATTTCTTTTCATTCGGCCTATAAGGCCTTGCCTCAGCTGGACATCCCCAAACATGAAGGTGCTTCAGACTAGGCTTACGCCCAATCCAAAGCTCATAAGGTGTTTTAGCCGCTGCCTTAGTTGGTACTCTATTAAGAATGTATGCTGCTGTTTTTAATGCCTCTCCCCAGAGTGACTCTGGCAAGGTGGAATGACAAATCATACTCCTTACCATATCCTTAAGAGTCCTGTTTCGTCTTTCAGCTACACCATTCATGCTGGGTGACCCCGGCATAGTGTATTGTGGGACGATTCCACATTCCTCTAGGTATTTGGCAAATGGTCCCGGACGTTGTTCACCTGAACCGTCATATCTGCCGTAGTATTCACCACCACGATCAGATTTGACCTTTTTAATTCTTTTATTAAGTTGATTCTCAACTTCTGCCTTAAAGGATTTGAACACGTCTATTGATTGGGACTTTTCGTGAATTAGGTAAAGGTAGGCATATCTAGAATAATCGTCTATGAATGATATAAAATATTGTTGACCATTCCAAGAAGGAGTTGGAAATGGCCCACAGATGTCCGTATGTATCAATTCTAAGACGTCTGTAGCTCTATATGCGCCTAATTTCTTATCTTTAGTCTGTTTTCCTTTAATGCATGCTACACAAACGTTAAAGTCTGTGAAGTCAATGGAATCTAAAATTCCATCTGACACAAGTCGTTCAACTCTATTTTTAGAGATGTGACCTAGACGCTTGTGCCAAAGCACCCCTGAATTGAAATTGTCAATTTTCCGCTTAGTACCACGTGATTCCACATTCAAGGTTTCATTATAGTTAGCCACAGTTTCCAACAAATAAAGATTATCATAACCAGAAAGTAAACCGGTTCCAACAACATTCGAATTTAAAGACAAAGTAAATTCTTTATTCCCGAATGAACAATAATATCCTGATTTGTCCAAATAAGAAATAGAGATCAAATTCCGTCTAAATGACGGTACAACAAAAGTGTCTTTTAAATCCAAATAATGACCGGAACTTAATAATAATCTAAATTTTCCTATGGCTTCAACTTCTACCTTCTTCCCATCTCCTACATAGATCCATCTTTCAGTATCACTAGGCTTTCGGAAGTTCAGGCAACCCTGCATTGAAACACTGATGTTAGTAGTTGCACCAGAGTCTAACCACCAAGTGTTTCTAGGTACTGAAGCTAAATTAACCTCAGAACAGACCAAAGACAGAATCATACCTTTCTTAACACGCCAAGCGTGATATTTGGCACAATCCTTCTTCACGTGTCCAGAACTCCTGCAGAAGAAGCAGTTGTTATCCTTAGTCTGCTTCTTTTGTTCTGGACCCTTAGCAGCAGCTTTGTTCTTGGGCTCCTCAATTCTTTTCCTTTTGCCCTTGTCTTTAGAGATGCTAGTAAAGTGAGCACTTTCAGTCCTATCTTGCTTCAGCCTGTCCTCTTCTTGCACACATAATGAAATGAGCTCATTAAGAGTCCATTTCTCCTTTTGACAATTATAAGTCACCTTAAACTGACTGAATTGCGAAGGAAGAGACAGCAATACTAAATGAATGAGTAAGTCATCTGACAACTCAAGCTTTAGACCTTTAAGCTTAGAAGCAATGTTGGACATCATCATAATGTGCTCTCTTATATTTCCCTTGCCTTGATACTTCATGGAAATTAAATTCTGAAGCAAAGAACTTGTTTCAGCCTTATCACTTTTTACAAAGCGTTTTTCCATCTCAACAA
>NC_021161.2:41963670-42004561 GCF_000331145.2 Cicer arietinum
CCATCAAGGACATGAATAGAACTCAAATTTGCAGATATGGAAGCAACCGATGCTGTAAATTAAATAAAGAACGAAACTTAGAAACTCACATTATGAGAAAATAAATCAATAAATAAATAAATACATATGTTCAAATCATGGAATTTAACCCATCTCAAGATACCCAGTGCACCATTGATGTCAAGTCTTTGGACAGTAACACCAACTGCTAGTGGTACTCTTGTTGCAACGATCAAATATTGACAATAAGACATGTCAAACTATAAACCTTCCTTTGGGCCGATTTACTGCTCACATGTATACCAAATAATTATCACACATTTATCATCGCAGGTGTACATGTAATTCTGCCAAATGTTAACCTTCCTTTGGGCCGGTCAATACCCGCATGAATAAGCATATACACAACCATTTGATACTCTTCACGAGCAATTTAGACAAGAGAGGTCACTTTGGCGACGTCAAGTTTCAATTAACTCATTCAAAAGTGTCAAACTTGACTTGAACATATATTTATTATATCCAAATAAAATAATATAAAAAAATATATTTATATCCAAATAAAATAATATTAAAAATAAAAAAAATTTATATTGGAAAAAAATGAACAAAATATGATATAATTTCATTTAAAAATTTCTAGTGTTGGTTCTTGGAGTTGTTCCAAAATAGATGAGAATAAGTTCCAATAACCAAGATTCCAACCATATAAGTTTATAATTAGCCACCAATAACTCAACAAATTGATAAATAAAAATTCTGGAGAAAACCCCATGAATCGGACAGAGATGAAATTTGCGGTATTTTTAATTGCTTTCCTTTTTACGATAAATAGAACATAAATCGGAGGACAGTATTCTAATGTTAAACTTCAAAAAAGAATTGTTCTTGCCTTTGGCTGCCTGAATGAACCGTAAGTACAACAAAATAATTGTGCCAGAGAAGAGGGGAAAAGTCCAGTCCAAAAATTGAAAAACAGGGTAAACAGGAAGGAAAAAGGTTGATGGTAACATGCTGTTTAAAAAATAAGATTAATCGTATTTGTTCATTTTAATCGGATGATTGGAATCTAGGCCTTATTCTTGAGGCTATAGTGCAGGAAAATAATATATATATCCAAAATTCCCAAAATACAAACCCTAAGATTTCAATCATGTCAAAATTCCCAAATCGAATCTTAAAACAAAGACGATAACCGAATTTCATCATGAATTAAACATGGTAGGCTCTGATACCACTTGTTAATAATCCATGTCAATTACATGATGAATAACCAAAGGCGGAAGCGTACCTGTGGGAATTGCCATTAATGAAATCCTAGGATGATGATGATAGAGTCAATGGGTTGAGTGATCTTCCTCGGCAAAACACCCTGAAGACCTTGCTCTCTTGATGGGGATAGAGAGAACCAGAGAGTTTTCTCCTTTAGGGTTTTGAAACTGAATAGTCTTGTTGTGTTTGCCTTGGGGACCATTACCCCTATATATAACTATTATTAGTTATATCCCAAATTGCAGTATTTCCAATTCAGCCCCTCATTAAATTAGAATCTGCCTGGTATCTACACTATTAATTTTCATAACTATTATGCTCTTTAGCCATAAACTATTATATATTATTTGACCCCTAGTTTATTGGCTAATTACATAATGACCCTAACACACTTTATTAATTAATTACATATGTGACCCATAAATCTTACAATGTGTTGCATTCATATAGTATGTCATGCTTTTGGAGATTGTGTCATGACAAAGTTTGAGCTCAACGACCGAGAAGACTTTGAGGAAATTATTGTAGTTCCTTGAGTTTTTATTAATTATTTTTAATTTTTAAGAGTAAGTTGTGCTTATTGTTAGATGTCTCGATACTTAGATATCCTATAGTTATGAACAATAAATAATTGTTTAAAATCATTTAATTAATAATTAATATTAATGGATTAAGAAATAGATTAGTCGATTTAGATAAGTTGTGAAATCGATTAACACCTAAGCATTACCGTGATCATGTTTTTACTCAATCGATTCAGTTTTGATAATAATCGATTAGTTATTGGTTATAATTCAAAAATAACAATTTTCTTAGTCACTAGTAGTCGATTTCACTTCTTATCTTTTATTAATCATTTGATCACTTGACTTAGTTATATAAATGTTTTAACATCAAATATTTGTAGGTTTTTATATTGGTAACTTCGAGTGTCTCTTAAATACTTAAACACTCATAACTTTGTAAAATATAAATTGATTCTATTAGGCATGTCTCATAAACCTTTGATCTACACCTACAATTAATTTGTTAGAGTTGTTGTAGGGAATAATAAAATAAGCTATCAGGCATATGTGCTTTTATATAATAATTAATTCGTGTTACTGATCAAAGTGATTAGTATGTAGAAAAGATATAACTGATTAGTTTAAGTTAAGATAAAATAATCGATTAGTTTGACTTTGATAATCACTTAGGAAGATGTCTAAAATTGAATAATGTCTAAGTTAATTAATCACCAATTAGTGAAACCTATTTTATTGATTAGAATAGTAATTATGACCTAGAATATATAATTAGTTAAGAATAATAGACTAGTAGGATTTGGTTAATCAATTATGTAATGAATTATAAGTAGAAAAAGGTTATGTTAAGAATTAATCGATTATAGACTTACAATTAAACGATTAGATAGGAAATCAGAATGAGAAAATGACTAAATTATGAATCAATCAATTAGAGTCTTAGAATTACATGATTAGATTAAGAATTAGGACTAAGTTAATGTTTAAGAATGATTGATATTGTTTGATATGTTGATAATAAATGTTAATTTGTCTAGCACTCATAGTTGCAAATATGGGGTGAGTGGTATTAGACAGTGATTGTTGATGATGAATAATATGTTTTTCATGTTATATGTTGCATTCATATAGTAAAGTAGTTTGGGGGTTGTGACATGATGGAATAAGAGTTTGAAGCTTGAGGAAACCTTGAAGAAGTTATCAATAGAAATGAATTATGCAAACACGAGGCACTGTAGGGGAACTATGTTAAATATTGAATCACCCTAACTAGAAACTTTTGTTTGTGCTATAGTAGGTGACTTCTCTACCTATATCAATCCAAAGTTAGAAGGATTAGTGTTAAGTAGTTGGTCGTAATCATTATTGTCGTGTTATCATGCATTAATGATATTGATTATTGTATATGCTAAAATGTTGATTATGCATTTAATATACTTTACTATGCTTGATTATACCTTGAGAATGACAACTTTGCTTCTTCTTCTTTTTTTGTTCCTTGTGGCTACTTACACACTACATATGTAGCTTGATGATGATATGGAAGCACGAAACAATTGCTAACAAATCAGAGATATAATTGGCATGTTGCCAATGCAATAGATATTAGTCTATTTTCTATTGATTGTCGACATATTGATCCACCAATAAATTGGGATTGAATAAAATCAACTCTAATTAGTGTGATAATTTTTGGAGTTGAGCTATTTTGATTTTGTCATTTTCTTATATTTTTTAGTTGTAATCTTTATATGCTTGAATATATTTTAATTATGGATTAAATTTTCTCGTAATTTGGGTGTGTGTGGGTAGTTAGCTCAACTGATTTAAGCTAAGAGTTAAATAATTAAAGGATCCGTGTTCATATTTAGGGTAGGAAAAAATTATGATAGAAAAAAAATACTAACATAATAACTAATTATTAACTTTGACCGGTTTAAAAAAAAAAATACTCACACTTTAATTATAATTACAACTTAAAATATTTTTATGAATGTCTTCCGTAAAGACATAACACCATTGGGATGTTCCGTTGAATACTGAATCACCATAACAAGACATTCTTGTTTGTGGACTAGTAGGTGAATTATCAAACTCTATCAACTTGTAGTTAGAATAATCTAGTAAGGATTAGTTGACAATTAATTATAATTTTTTTTCATGTTATCTTGCATTTTTTATATTGTTAATGTTATGTGTTATGTTGTTGATTAATTATTTAATTTAATTTTCTTTACACTGTTTGATTATATCTTTAAGAACGAAGACTCATCCTCATTTATTTTTATTGTTGCTTCTTACACACTATGTGTGTGGGTAGATGATTTAATGATAACAAATGAAGCAATCGCTAATGATGAAGAAACAAAATGATTGACATGCCGCCAATGCATTTGTTGTAGTGAGTTATGTTTGATCGTCGAAACGCTGGTGTATATTAGTTCGATTAGAGTGAAATAGGATCGACCCAACACATTTGAAGGCCTAAAGTAAATTTTAATATGAGACATCAAATGAATTTTTTAAATTTTAATACGACATCACTAAATTAATATAATTGATGTTATGTAATATTTTTTTTAATTAATTTAATTTTGTTGAGACAATATTAAATTTTTAAAAATATATATATTTTAATTTTAAAAATATTAAAATATGAGACTTTTTATTAAGTACATTTTTTTTGAGATCTTTTAATAAAGTAAATTTTTTATTTTTTATGAAAATTTAAAGTTTATTGATCTTACCCTATGATCGACCCTGAAGTGAAAATTTGTGATTAAAAAGCATGTACCTAATATGTGACTCAAATGTTACTTATATAAAAATATGTAGATGATCCAATTAGGTGACTTACAAGTAATTATTGAGTAATGTTCCTGATGACAATATCCATTGAACTTAGCATTGATTCTCTTTTGTCCATTGGGTTTATGTCTTCTTCTCTCGATTTTGAGTTTATGTATTCTTTAGGGATGACAATGGGTAGAGTATTATAATATTCATCCTCATACATGCGATTTAAAAAAATATTCAAACTTGTGTTTGTATCTACTTGAATACCAATTATCAATTTTAATACTTGTAACTTTACCTTTTGGGTACTTAAGTGTCTGTACTTATACCTATTATCCACGTTTTAACTAAAATAGATCAATAAATAAATGATATTGTTGTGATTAAATTTAAAAATTATCCAAATATTGTAAATTCAATCATAAAGTATTATAAACCAACATCTAACTCAAAACATTTCAAATGAACACACGTTATAATGTATATTCAAATATCTATAATAATACTTTATGAAGTTGCAAGCCATACGGCGGAATTATTCGAGATTTGTAAAAAAAATTGATAAAAAGTTACAAGTATAATTATAAAGTCATCTTAATAAGACATAACTCTTAGTTATAAAGTCACAATTATTTACCTATTTATCAAAATCAAATTCTTAAAAAATTTGCAAACGTTTATCTTTTGATTATAAATATTATAGTGGTTCAATGAAATTAATATATGTTAAAACATAAAAAAAAACAATCAATCAAACTAAATATTAATATAATATAATAAATAAATAAATAAATAATTTTACGGATAATTATCTATTCTAGTATTCATTTTTACTATGCGGTTTTTTATTCTAATTATTATAGATTTTGTGGATTTATGTCTTCTTCCTTCGGGTTTTGGCTCAACAAGTAGCTGGATCTTTGCTGACTCTGAGTTGGACACGGGCCAATATTAGGAACAATAATTGAACACAATAGAAAAATGCACAAATAAACATTTTCACGAGTAATAATAATTAGAGTTTATTAGAAATGTATGATTGATGTAAAATAATTTTAAATAATTATTTTAGTATAATTTCATGATTTTGCCACATAGCTCCACTTCATAATCGCAAAATATTGTTAAATATTAATATAAAAGTAATTTACAATAATAATATATCTTTTCTTTTCTCAAATAATTAACATAACAATAACTATTGTTAATAAAGTAATAATATTAACCATTATCTTTGGCAAACCCTCTCTCAGATCCAATTACAATAAAAGGAACAAAACGGCAAGAAGAATCTATCCATAGGAATAATAACATGAAGAATCGTACAGAATTCCACAACATATGTTACACATTTATTTAGTTTGACGGAATAATTTATTAATTCATCATTTTATTAATTTTGTACGCTATTGACAGTGTGTCATCAACTTCTCCTCTGTTCAAAGTCGACTTTTCTTGAGTGGTCCCATTTTCTTAGCCATATCTCTAAGGACAAATTTCTGTATCTTCCCAGTAGACGTCTTCGGAAGTTCATCTATCAAAACCACCGTTTTCGGAACCATATAATGCGGCAAATTCTTCCTACAATACTCAACTATCTCTTTCTCCTTCGGTATTTCCTTTTCCTTCAATCCGTTTTTCAAACTCACAAACGCACACGGCGTTTCTCCCCAAAACTCATCGGCTCTCGCCACCACCGCTGCCTCATTCACAGCCGGATGTCCGTACAACACCGATTCAACCTCCACACTACTCAGATTCTCTCCGCCACTAATTATCACATCTTTAGATCTATCTTTAATCTCTAAATAACCGTCTTCATGCATCACACCAACGTCGCCGGTGTAAAACCAACCGTTCCTTAAACAACTCGCTGTTCCTTCAGGATCCTTCAAATACCCTAACATAACGCAACCGCCTCTCATAACAACTTCGCCGAGCGTTGCTCCGTCGCGTTTTACGCTATCTCCGTTGGGATCCACCACGTCAACATTAGTCATTCCGATTGTTCTCACTCCCTGGCGTGACTTCAATCGCGCTCTCTCCGTCGCCGGGAGACGGTTCCATTTGTTTTTCCACGAGCAGGAAACCACTAACCCGCCGGTTTCCGTTAAACCGTAGCCGTGACTCACCTCAAAACCTAACGACTCCGTACGGTAAAGAACGGCGGCGGGTGGCGGTGCTCCGGCGGTTAGGATGTGAACTTTATGTTGTAACGGTTTGTTATCAGGTGAGTTTGTTAGCATGTTGAGAACAACCGGAGCACCGCACATGTGTGTCACGTGATGCTTTTTTATGAGAGTGAAAACGGTTTCAGCGTCGAATTTTCTTACGCAGATGTTAGTTCCTCCTACGGCTGCGATTCCCCACGGGAAGCTCCACCCGTTAGCGTGGAATATAGGAAGCGTCCAGAGAAGAATCGGTTGTTTAGGAACCGCCCAATCGATTAAAGAATCAACGGTTACTATGAAAGTTCCTCTGTGGGAATGAACTACACCTTTTGGAGACGACGTCGTTCCCGAAGTATAATTAAGTAACATTGGGTCCCATTCAGTTTTTGGTGGAACCCACTTAAATAATGGATCACCCTTCACCGTTAGATCTTCATAAGTTGAGATGAAATTGGAATCAACGGTGGATGATGTTACTTCTTCGAATGTTTCATCTTTGATAAGGATAAGGAGAGGGCGTTGTAAATTTGAAGGGAATAATAACAAGGCTTCGAGGACGAGATCACGTGCGGCGCAGTCCACGAAAACTAGTTTAGACTCGGAGTGACGGAGTATGGTTGAGATGGTACGCGCGTCGAGGCGCGTGTTGATGTTGTTGAGAATTGCGCCGGTGAAAGGGACGGCGAATTGGAGTTCGTACATGGCGGGGATGTTGGGAGCGATGGCGGAGACGACGTTTCCGCGGCGGATTCCGAGGGAGGTGATTGAGGAGGCAAGTTGGAGACATCGGTTGTGGGTTTGAGACCAGGTGAAAACGGTGTCGTTGTAGATGATGGAAGGGGTATCACTGTAAATTGTAGCTGCTCTTTCTAAGAAGCCGAGTGGTGTTAGAGGGGAATTGTTAGCTGCACTTGGTTTGAGTTGTTCCATTGGCAAAAATTGATAGGATTGGATGGTGAATGAAATGTACCAACCAAGGTGTTTCAAAAAAATAGTCTATACTAAGTTGGAGATAAGATTTAATACATTTATAATAAAAAATATCAAGTGGATATCTTCGTAAATAAATAAAATAACGTGAGATAGATGTGATATGCTCCTACGTTAATTGATATCTGTTTCTAATTTAATGAAGAGAAAAATATGGGGTTAAGAAATTAGAAATGTTTATATATTATTGTTGATTTATAATATAAAAAATAGAGATATTTTATACGATGATATGTTGAAGTCTGTTGTTGTCTTCAAAACGTAATCCCACTTGTACAAAGGTAATGTTGTTAAAGATGGGAGAGATGCACCAAATTAAATGGAGGACTTATATGGCAAGTGTTGTTTAAAAAAGGAAAAATCCACTTTATTTATAATAAAAAGAACAGCGAACTATTCTTTCATATGCATCTCCTCTACTAAGAAAGAGGAACAAGAAAAGAAAGTGAGAAAAAAAAAAAAAAAAAAAAACAGGATGCAATGTGATAAATAAACTGAATTTTTATTGACAAATGATAAATTACTTGGGTTACTAACCCGTGCTAAGAGTTAGTTTGCACTCATAAACATATATATTATAAGAAATTTTATTTATGATATTATTATTTTAATAATAATTATATTTTGTTAATAAATATAAAAAAAGTATTTATTAATTTTTAGCAATGAACAATACAGATTGAGTCACATAATGAATAAATATTAGATTTAAAAATACATTATTTACTTTGAATTGTGAATGATTTAATCTATTTACTTTGACTTTAATATTGATATTTTATCATAATTTGACTACTTAAATTTTTTTTTAAATCAACATCGTATATAAAATTTAATTATGAGTTAAGGACTAATGTTCTTACAACTACAACTGAATTTTATATACGATGCTGATTTAAAAAAAATTTAAGTAGTCAAATTATGATAAAATATCAATATTAAAGTCAAAGTAAATAGATTAAATTATTCACAATTCAAAGTAAATAATGTATTTTTAAATCTAATATTTATTCATTATGTGACTCAATGTGAGTAAAGAATTTAGTCCTTAACTCATAATTTTTTTACTTTTCCATATTTAAAGTATGTGAGTTTAGATATTAGAATATTTAAAAGAAAAAAAAACTCTTGTAACGTATATAAATTTAAGATTTAAAATTTTAAATCTCATGCTCCAAAAATACAACATTAAATCTCTTCTCTCAATTTTTTCTCTTTCTGAAACTTTTCATATGTTATACCTGTGTATAGTTTATATTAAAATTTTATCATGTTATTCCTATTAAATAATTTAAAATAGAATACTGTGTAATTCATATTAAAATTTTCATTCATAATAATTAAGAAAATAATTTTTATTTATGTTTAAATGTTTAATTTTCTTACAAGAAGCCAATGTCATGGTAGGTGATGGAAGGGGTATCAACGTAAATTGTAGCTGCGCTTTCTAAGAAAGTCGAGTGGTGTGACCGTGTGAGAGGGAAATTTTTAAGTGCGCTTGGTTGTCGTTACCTTCACTTTAGTATTAAACTGACAGATTTGGATAGTGAAAAAAAAAAAAAAAAAAAGGTGTTCCAATAATAAAAAAGAGTATCAATAAACAGTTGGACAAGTTTATTATTATAGATTAAAAAAAAAAGTAACTCTAACTTTATATTTTTACAAATTATTTTAATGGAAATTATTTAAAAATAAAAAATGTTATTTTGAATAAATTTATTAAAAAATAAAAAAATTAATTTTAATATTTAATAATTTAGATAATTATTTTTAGAATTTTAATATAATAAAAATATATATCGAAAATGGTTTGTTTAAGAAGCTACTTAAAATAACTTATCATTTTAAGCCTTTTTAAAAATTGTATTATCTAACAAAAAATTGTAGCAAAATGATTAAATACTTAACCTGAATTTCTTTTTAAAAGCTATTCAAATCCAAAATCAGTTTTTAAAAATGATTTTCAGCTATTGAAGATATTTAGGTTGAGTTATAGACTAAATCGTTTTCTTTAAGATGTTTAACAACACTGACTAAAATTATGCAACTAGAGTATCAATCACTTCATCCCCATGGTAAAAACAACTCAGTTACAAAAATGTATCGGTGTCTACTACACAATAGAAAATTGTTCAAAAATTACATCATAAATATGACTATAATGGCCACCAGCTAAGTGAACAGACTATTGTTGAGACAAACTCCATATTTAAAGTTTTGATGAAAATAAACAAATGTTAATTAAGAAAGTTAATTATGATTTTAAAATGTTATGTTAATTTAATTTGCGCTTTTATGCTTTTGAGTGAATTTATTTAAAGAACAGAATCAAGCAAAGCAGAAAAGACAACAATAAGAACATTCTGCACAAAAACAGAGAATGATCTCCAGTTTCAAGAGTGTTCATCACAACATATTGACCAATCATTCTCCACCTCTTTAACAAAAATTCTGCCTCGAAATTTCATTCAAATAGAATCAGTACATGGCAAGGAACAAGTATGATTCATCACAGATCAGAAAAGGCTATTTGATCACTAAAATAAAAGGACTCAAAAAACAGTCAAAAATAAGAATAATTTGTAACTCTAAAATCAAACTGTCAAGAAAGTTTGATCAACCTTGATATATGATAAGACATTACAAAGGACATCCAAAATGATCAAAACAGGAACTCCAGATTGATCATCAAATCTCCAGAAAGATCAAATTGACAGATCCAGATTGATAATCAATCTCCTTTTTCTGCATAACTCCAGCAGCAGTGTCTTCTCTTCTGCAATGGCTTATAATTCTTCTCCAAACTCAATTGGCTACATTCAAGACTCAAGATCGAAACTGTGCCATTCAAGATCAAGGAAGAAACTTCAAAGGCTTTTTAACTAGAAGACAAAAATGATTTAAAGCTTTAACAGAAAAGTCAAAAAGCAGTTTTTAAATCAATGGCTGGATTATTTTTATTCTGAAATATTGGTTTCAGTCAAAAATACAGAGCACTACCAACAGCTCTTTTTGACCCTCATTAAATGCTTTTAAAGCCTATAAATAGAAGGCCAATATCTAGGAGCAAAGCAAGAAATTCAAGTGTTGTAAAATCTCAAACATCAATCACATACACATACTTGAAGTTCTCAAAATTCGCAAAGAAGAAGCAGTTCTAAAAATCTCATATCATATTGCTTGATCATTACTGATTTCTTTGTAAAGAATCAAATCTCAAACAAGTGTTGAGATATCTTAGATTATGTTAAAATCAATCTTATTGTAAAAACTCAAACTATAAGAGTTTCTTTATAGTTTGTTTAGATTGCATTGAATCCTATCAAAGTTAGATAGGTGTTGTTGTTGCTTTCTGGGTGGAAAGTAATAGAGATTAAAATAGATCAAGGTTGATCTAGACTAGGTGCTGTAAAATCAAAAAGGTTCTTTGTTTTAAACACTTAGTGGAAAATCTCACAGTGTGAGGACTGGACGTAACCCAAGTTGGGTGAACCAGGATATTTCTTTGTGTGGTATTCTCTATCATATCTCTTTATTTGTTAAACTTAATTAACTAAGATAAAACACAAACTAATTTTCTATTTTAAGCTAATCAAGGAACGTTCTCTGTTTCTCTATTTTTCTAACCAATATCAATCTTGAGTTATTTTCTTAAGTTTTTAACAGGAATTTTTAAAAGTTACATTTACAATTCAAACCCCATTCCTTGTAAATCGACATTGTTACTTCAACTACAACACGAAAACCTTTCTAAAATCGAAGGAATAATGATATTAGAACCACTCTAAGACCGAAGGGTTATATGTATTAGGATCAGACTAAAAATATTGAAGGGATGAAGAATAGGGAGAAGTAACTTAGAAGTGCGTCGAACAGAAGAGGGAGAAGAAAAAAAGTTGAGAATTGTATTCAACTTTGATGTCTTTTTCGCAAGAGTTTGACATTCTTTATATAGTGATGAAAGTTATCTCATATGAATACACTATCGAATGTAGGACTTTAGTGTTTATAGAGTTGAAAACTAACCAATGTGTGACTTTAATAATTTTTAAATTAACACACACTAACATACTCTCTATACTCCAACAATCTCTCACTTGAATTTAAAAAATTGTTTCTGAAGTAGCATCAAACACTTCTATAAGATTGTGCATAAATAGAGATATTTTCTTACTTGAACCTTTGCATAGTGAGTAAAACTTAAATTCAAAGAATGACTTGAAGTCTTGAATTCTGTCTCTGATATCAAATCCACATAAAATCTTTTCATATAGTGTATTCTCAAAAGTTTGTGCATCAATGACACTGCACTTATATCCTAGTATAGTGAACACTCTAACAACTATGCCTCATAATTCCATAAGAAGCGACCCGATTTCCATATTCACATAAATGAGTATATCAATAGTACTCTTGTAGCAAGGTACTCCACACCATATAATGTATAGATCTCATTAAGAGATTCTATTATATCATCATTTTATTGCTTCATGAATCATGCTTCAATTTGTAATAGCATGCTCATCTCATATTACTTCACAACTTGTTATTACTCATTGAACTTAATTCTTGGGATCTTAGGTCTTTTAGATCTGATTATCATCATAAGTGACTTATTCATCTAAAGGTAATAGTCTCATCCTTTTGTATATGTTTATGAATCTCTCTCTAGTTAATTCTTTTGTCAAAGGATCAACTAAGTTTTTATTGATGCATAAAATCACTCAGTTGAAACTAGAGAGGATAAACTCGCACAATAAAAAAATTTAAAAAGTATAAAAGTGCATTTAAACCTTAAATTATATACCAATATTTTACTTATAAAGGAACCACATATTTAGATCACATTTCAAATATGAATAGTTAAAAACACCACAATAAGATGGAAATAAAATAAGATAATGGCAAAAATCAATTCACCAACAAAATAACTAAATAAGACAAGAAAAATCCAAAAGAAAAAATTATTCGAAAAAATAAAGACTAACCAATAAGTAAGACAATGAATATTGTACTACATTGTTAGGGCTATAAATGAATTGAGTTGAATCGAATTTATGTTCAATTGTACTCGATTAAAATTGGTTCAATTCAAAATTCAACTCGAGGTTTTCACGAACTTATATTTTAGTTCGAATTTGACTCGATTCAAGTTTACAAGCAACTTGGTTTGGTTCTATAACTCAAATCAAATGAATCAAAAGACAAAAACTTAAAAGAAATAATTGTGTTCTTTCAACTTTAAATTAAAATATTAATATTAATAAAAATTAACTAAATCCCATATAATTTAAATTTAAACTAGGGCTAAAAATTAATTTTTTTAAATTAGTTTTCTCAATACTTTTGATTATCTCATGCATTGGTGGTGCGCTTCTTATATAGGAGAAAATGAGAGTGTAAGGGATTATATTTCATTGTTTGGAGTAGTTAAGTAATTATAGCTAGGGGACATAGTTCATTCCTCAACATAATCATTTGAAGAAAAATGAATCACAATTAAGAGCAATTAGTTGTTTCTTCAACTAATTCTTAATCCCAACAAAAAATTTGGCACGCCCAATGGAATATTACAGTAGAGACCATTGAAAAGTTCACTTCGTTATATCACAATTACGTTTGGCAAATGCACTTGAGTTATGGTAAATTTTTAACACTGTGGGACAACCATCATCAGCATAAAAAAAGTCAAGCCAACATAGGTCTAATGACCCTCCCCAAATGTTGGGAGTGTCTAATATGTGGTATTTCCTAATGCTTATGGGGACAGGACAATTGATCTACTTGAGCAACCATTGGTGATGACCACATATTTCATTAGACAACAAATTGAAAGAAGGATACATGACATCGTGTATAAAGTCTCCCAACAACTTGCTGACATTGTTAAACCTATGGTTCATAATGATGTTCAACAAGTTAGGAAGTTGGAGACAAAGCGAGCCAATTCATGTGATAATTTTGTCACTTTTGTAATCCAAGGAGTACAAGGAAACCAAGGCCAAACAAACATTGTAATTCAAAATCAATCAATCAATCATGACAACAACATGACCTTCCTGGTGCAGTCGAATCCTATACAACAGATACCTTTTATTCCTAGCCTAGTACTTTTGTTACGACAAACCCTATGGGGCACCCATTGGTGAATGATACATATAATCGGGCTAACCTTCAACAGCTGAACAATATGTCAAACACGAGAAGACATGTTTTCGACCTAATAATTGGAATTCATAGGCTAATTCTCACCAACCACATGGTTATTACCTGCATGGATCGACTAATCCCTCAACACACCTGCCACGACCTGATGTACCTTTACCAACTCTGGTGGGTTTAATTTTACCAAGACTAAATGTGGGTTATGTTGGCAAACAAACATGGATCACAAATCCACTTTACTAACATAAAATACACCATTGGTTCTAGGGACTCGTTTGAGGATCATTGTTGAAATAAACAAGATTAGTAGTGGGGAATCCTCCCCTTCAAGCCTAATTCCAACAAGGTTTCTAGAACCCATCAAACAACATGTGACGCTGACCAATTGTTCAACAACCTGACCCTTACCATTATCGGGACTATTAATTACGACTTTCTCATTCCCTTTTTCCTCTCAATAGGAAATAGTGAGTTTTTGTCTTCCGTGGAAATCGAACCTAGTACTTGAGGGATAAGTACCGCTATCCATTCATTCCCACTATCAATTGAGCCACTCGCTATTTCCTATTTAGAGGAAAGGGTAGGGGTGAGAATAGGTCATGCCAGACTAGGCTTTGAAAGGCCTGAGCCTAGCCTACGATTTATTTTTTAGGCCTAAGACTGGCCTACAGCCTATCATAGGCTTTTTTTTCGGCCTAACCTAGCCTTTTAAAAAGTCTAGCATGGCTTGGAAGCCTACTTAAAATAATTTTTTAAAAATATGAAACAAACATCCTTTAAACCCTAAAAAATAATTTTGTGTGTCAAATAATAGTTCTTTTTTTTTTTTTTTTTTTTTTTTTTCTGAAACAAACGCGCTCGTTATTACCTCTTAAACAAATATGGAATGACTATTGAGTGATTGACTAATTGAACGGCTACCGAATATGGAATGACTACCAAATATGGAATTGCTACCGAATATCAAACAACTACTGAATATGGAATGCTCATTGAGTGATTGCCTAATTGATAGAATTTAAAATAGGAAATAATATTATTAATATAATAATAATAATAAATAATAAATAATAAATAATATTAATAAAGAATAGGCCTAATAGACTTTTTTATAAGTCTGAGTCTGACCTATTTAAATAAATAGGCTTCAAAAACAGCCTAAGCCTAGCCTTTTTATTAAATAGGCCAGACCAGGCCGTAGGCCCCTGACGGACGGTCTAGCCTATTCCCATCCCTAGAAAAGGGGGAGCGAGAGTGTCGTGATTAACAGTTCTGATAACGATAAAGGTCGAGCTGTTACAAAAAAGACACATTTTAATCGCCCTCATTTCTATCCATTGGAAATAACGAGTTTTAAGCTTCTGTGAAATCGAACCCGGTACCTATGAGATAAGTACTCCTGTCCATTCATTCCCACAATCAATTTAGCTATAACAACCGACCCTTACTATTATCGACACTGTTAATCACGACTTTCTCGCCCTTTTTCCACCAATTGGAAATAACTAGTTTTTGTCTTTCGTGGGAATCGAACCCGGTACCTGGGAGATAAGTACCTCCGTCTATTCATTCCCACTACCAATTGAGGATCTCATTGGCAAAAGCATGGAGTTATACATTGATGATGTGGTGGTCAAGTCTCAAAACTTTAAGTTCCATTTGGTGGAGTTGGAGCAGGCCTTGAAAAGAATGAAGCTTAATGGTCTGAAGATGAATCCATCAAAATGTGCATTTAGAGTATCAACTAGGAACTTTCTTGGTTTTTTAGTATACAATAAAGGGATTGAAGTGGATAAGAACAAAACTAGGGCCATACTAGAAGCTAGGTATCCCACTACAAAGAAGAAGTTGTAGAGTCTTTTAGGGAAGATCAATTTCTTGAGAAGATTTATATCAAATTCAGTTGGCAAAATGAAAACCTTTTCACATTTGCTTCGGTTGAAAGACTTAGAGGAATTAATATAGGGATATGCTCAACAAATGACTTTTGATCAAATTAAGGAGGCTTTAGGTAACCCACTAGTACTAATGCCTTAAATGCATAGTAATTCACTCAAGTTATGTATTGTTATTGAAGACGAGACAATTGGTTGCTTACTTGCCCAAGTTGTCGATATTGGTACATAAAGAACAATATATTATATTAGTCGAATCTTAAATGATGTAGAAACAAGATATACACTTATTGAAAAATTATATTTATCATTGTTCTATGTTTGTACTAAACTTGAATATTATTCGTTATCAACAGAAATTTTAGTCATGTGCAAGATTGACAAAATTAGATATTTACTCAATAGATCCATTTTGCAAGGTTGACTAATGAAGTGAGCCATCAAATTTAATGCATTTGCATTAAAATATGTGCTCATACGAGCAGTAAATGGTCAAGATCTGACAGATTTTTTAGCACAACATTAGTGCATGGAATCCCAAGATCCACTAGCCGAGTTGAACCTTGTCGTGAATGTTAACCCTCGTGCTTTGATGTCTAACATATCTAAAACCTAAAAGGAAACTAGAGCTGACATCGTTATTATTAACCCAGAAGAAAGAGTTTAGAAGTTTAAGGGCAATATCCTAAGTTTTCCAATAATCATGTGGAATATGAAGCTATGATCATATGACTTAGGATATTGACAAGCATGGTGATAAATTATAACCACATACAGGTCAAGGGAGATTCTTGAAATAACAATATCAATTATAAGGAAGGGGGTTTGAATTATAATTGTCTCTTTTTAAAATTCCTGATTAAAAATTGAAAGTTTAACTCAAGATTGATCTTGGTTATAAATGAATGTTGATCTTGGTTAGTGCAAAACAACAATATCAATTTTATCAATATAAAAATTGATTTAAAGTATATAATAAATAGAGATAGAGATAGAGAGATCACACAAGCATATATCTTGGTTCACCCAAACACGGGTTACGTCTAGTCCTCACGAATGTGAGATTTTCTACTAAGTGCTCAAGGCAAGATTGTTCTTGGTTTTCACATATCAATCTTGACTTTTACACGGTTTCTACCTTTCTACTTAGAAATGATTTTTTTCAGATTTACCTTACAATATTTCAGAATGGATTTTGCAAGATACCTTTTATAACATAAAAGGATTTTTACACACTACTCAAGCTAAGTTGACAATGTAGCCTTGATTTACAAAATAATGATTTTGAGAAGGTTAGAATCTAAGTATTGCTCAAATCTTGTTTGAGAAATAGATTATATATTTAAAACTCAGTTGTTATTGATCTTAACACAACACAAAGAGTGGAACTGCAAGCTGGAGAATGATTATGAGAATCTCGAGTATGTTTGAAATGATTGATACTTTGCTTGGCACTTTGAGTTGTGTTTTGTTATTCATCTTAAAGCTGTATTTATAGGCTTCAAGAGAGCTTTAGGACAACTTACTTATCCATTGAAATAAGGCCAACTGTCATGGATAAGATCAAACAGAAAGCAAGAGTGTTCAAGCTGAAACCAGGAACATTCTTGGCATCCAAGATCGATCCCCGAATTTGGAACTGAGCTGATTTGTACTTTGTGGTTCTGTCGGTTATCTGAGATGATTTATGTCTTTACGTTAAGTGTGCAGGTCATAATTGAAAGTACAACTTCAGTGTACTTTACAGCCTGTAAATTTATACTTGCTTTTGCCTTACTTGAAGAATGATATTGCTTTGTACTTTTCATGAAGCATGTGTTTGATCCTTCGAATTCTGGAAGAATGCTAACTTAGATTGATCCTTGCTTATTCTTGATGAAGGTATGAGATGAATTAAAGCTTTCAGGATCCAATCTTTCATAAAGAAAACTGATCATTGTTGTTTAAGACATAAGTGTAGAACGTTCTTCGTTTTCCAGAAATATCTCAAGAACGATCTTGGTTTTACTAAAGTATGTTAGGAACGATCTTCGTTTTACAGAAGTATGTCAATAACGATCTTGGTTTAATTGTTTTTGCTTTCTTGATTTTTAATGAGATCTGCTTTGAAAGACTTGGTACCTAACTTGTTTTGACACACTCAAACGCACATGTTAAATACCAAAACACTTAGAATTATAATTATAATTCTTAATTAACCTTTTGTTTAATTATCATCAAAACATTAATTTAAGAATTTTGTCTTAGCAGTTCCAACTAGTGGAGAAACAAGACATTGGAGAATACCAATCCTTGAACCTAAACCTCAAAAGAAATTGCGAAACAAGAAAATTGTTGTGTATGTTTGCTGATACAGTTGTCTTACACACGTCCCTCGTGAAGAAAACAAATAGATTAATGAATTAGCTCAACATACACCTTTTGGGAAAATATTTTTCCGAAAATATAAACATTCTTTTAATTTATAAGATATACATTTAACACTAACATTTTTTTCGAGTACACTCATTATTAATACTACTAATTTATCTTTGAAAGATGAAAAGTCAAATACAATTATACACAAATAAAATTTTAGGAATAACTACACATAAAATAGATACATTAAATTAGCTACCTACTTTTCTTAATATATGTGAAAACAATAAATGTTTATAATTAGGGGCAATTTTTTTCCTAAAGATAATTATAATTAGCGACAGAGGTAGTATGTGATTTTTTTATATAGTCAATGTTAGTAATTAGTGGTTATTTTTTCATAAGGTGTTGTACTCATGACTTACTTGTGATACTAAGGAGGGGTGTACATGGGTACGAGTCGATCCGTTCTTGATCGGATCAGTTTGATTCGAGTTAAATGAAAAAAATACGGATTTAAAACTCAACTCAACGCAACCTAAAAATAATCGATCGGTTCGAATATCGAATTTTGTCAAAATCGATTTAACCTAACTTGCGTGCACTCTTAATACTAACTCTCCCAAAATACCTTACAACTCTCGAGGTAGTATGTGATTAATGTCACATATTTTAAAATAAATTCAAAAACTATAGTAATTGATTTCTTCCTTTTCAATGAGAAATTGAATGATCCCTTACCCTACTTGGACATAGTTAAGCAATTAATATTAATTAAAATTAACGATTTTTTTAAAAGCAAGTTTATATTTAAATAATTTTCTTAAAGAAGCTAATAAATTATAAATTATTTAGACATAAAAAGCTTATACTCTTTCATTTGTGATAAATTGATACAAAAATATCATATTAAAATAATGACTATTTTAATTTTTAATGAATATTAATTATTTTTTTGATAAATTTTTATCTTATAATCTCAATTCAGTATTTTTTTTTTATCAAAAGAGGAATTTACTATATTTTTCCCATTAATAATAAACCAAGTAATGAAAGTTAAGTGATTAATAAATTTTAATTGAGACAAATCGTTCTAAAAACTTTGAATTTTGACTAGAACAATTATTGATCGAACTTTATTTAATTATCAGTCAAACTCTAAATTGTTTTGGTCTATTTCTGTCGAAAAAAATTAAATAAAAAATAATAATAACCATGAATCCACCAATATTTAATAATATAATTTAATAAAAGTTTTTTTTTGACCAAATATAATTTTATTTTTTAGTTATACATTTTTTTAATAAAAAGAACGTATTTGTACATTAGTTACGCAATTAATTAATTAATAATTAAAAAAAAAATGAAAACTTAACAGCATCCTTCGTTCTACCAAAATCACATACGGGGGAATATAATCAGAATAATTTTCTGAGATTCTCCTCTTCTTCCCTTGCTTCTACTCAAAGGAATTATTTTCCATTAGCGTTTGGAGGGTAGAAAAGGAAGAGGAAGAGAAAGATCGAAAGAGAGAAATGGGAGTGTTTTCCAATAAGATCGAACGTCAACAACTCAAGCCCGGTGATCACATTTACTCATGGAGACAAGCTTACATCTACGCTCATCACGGTCTATTTCTTTTTTTAATTTATCATCTTTTTTATTTTTCTCTTTCTTGTTATTCGTTGTTTGCTTTTGTTTAATTTACACAATATAATAGATTCTGGATATTTTATTTCATTTTATTGAAAACGGTTGTTTTTGTTTTTATATTATAACTCATTCGCATTTAGGTTTGGATAATCATAAACTTTGTGGTCCAGTAGATTTTTTTTGTCAGTTAGTTATTGCTGATTATAACTGTTTTGTTATGATTTACTTTATTTTGTTTTTGTATTGGAAAATTTGTTGTGGATGTGTTGGGTTAAGACTTATTTTGTTTAGGAAGTGAATTTAGGGTAAAGAAATTTCATGTGTTGGGTTAGCTTGCAATAGTTTGCAGCCAACTTGAATTTCAGCGTATTGAAAATGTAGCGGTGACTCTTCAAATTGAAAGTGTTTCTGGTGTTTGACACGATTAGTGTATGGCATGGCACTGGTACATATGCGTGCATTCAATTAATTTCATTTTCTTACATTATTATCAGTGTCTACATGTGAGTGTCACTATTGTGTCAGATATCGTTCTACTATGTGTTAAGGCTTCTTAGGAAGCAACATAGTTGTTGTTGAATCAAGTGAAATTGGTCATAAGTTTAACAGTTAGAGATGTATAAGGATAACAATAATGCTTATATGCTGGAATCTTTGGATCTTTCCAAATTTTAAAGGGAGTATTGGTTCTTGCTTTCTGGTGGTTGTTAGGGTGATCTCATTTGTGGTGTGTTATAACTCTAGGCTTCTAAAATAGTATAAAAGAGATAGGAAAATGATAAGGCTTGTGGTGTTGATATTTATTCAATCCCCCATATTGTTGACAGATAAAGATATTTTATATTGAGTGGGTTTTTGGATCCTATGAGCCATGTGAGTCCTACAGGGTTGAGATTCGAAGTTCTAATTATGCTTAAAAAACTTATGAATGGCTTGATATTTCTTTTGACAATGGATTTTGTGTTATGAATTTGTCTAACTTGGAATCAATGTTGTCAAATAGCTGCTATAGCCCTATAGCATAGCGGAAGTTGAACAAATTGCTGTTGCTCCTACAAAGTGTTTCCAAATAGCTGCTATTGCGGCGCTATAACACTATAGTGTAGCGCAATTTGTATTATGAGCAGAGCACCAATACACCGGTGATCTCATTGGCGAACAGAGCATCAAAGAATCTGGAAGCAAAATAGTTTTAACCTTAGAAGCTACTGCATATACCCACCAACTCTTTATTTTTGCTTGAAGGCACTATTGCTCATATTTATTTTATTTTTTTGACTTTTCTATAAGTTTGGCATTATCTCTATTACAAAAGTCTTTTATTGCTGTTATTTGTCAAAGTTTTGAAACTTTAAACCTTATGAAATAAATAATAAATTGTTGACAATTTTTCCCTAGGATTTGTATGGGAGTTGGGAGGGGAAGCGAGAGGTTGAGGGCAAAGGGAATGAAATATGAGAAGTCTTTCCCAAACACGAGTTTTTGGAGGAGGCGACGGGTTAACTTTAGTGTTGTCGATGGCGGAAGCCCAAAAAATAGCCTATAAACAATCCATTGCGGTCTGTGGCGCCGCCATGCTGGGCAAACCTAATACGGTGGTTGTCAAAAAATCTGCTATGGCCGTCATTTGACAATGCTGGTTGACTTGTGACTAATATTATCTTTGGTTGAGACTTTGAGTGTATTATAGAGGGAAATGATTTTTTGAGTTCCCTAAAATTGGGAGATTTTAATCCTATGAAGAAAAATAAACCATCATACAACTTAGGGACTATCCTCCCGTCCATTTCTTCCTCCCTTTCCTCTCAACACCTCAACACGCTTCTCCTCCCAATTCTAAAACATAACCTTAGGGGCCACTTCCACGTGGCTTGAAAAAACCATCAAAGAAAAATAAGTCTTGGGATCTTTTGGAAATCTCAGACTATTGAATTTTGTGAATATAATCTAATTGCATTTTGTACATTAAGATATAAAAGTTATGAGTTCCTTATAGTCTGTCACATTTCCTGGAAGTATTTCGATGAACTGTGTGTCAGCTATTCATTGGCATCGCCAGTTGAGAGTAAATCTTTCAGTCTTTGTAGTTTTATATTGTGCTTTTGTTTATTAAATATGGACAAACAAGGTAAACACAAACTTTGTTTTAGTATTAATGCGAGCCAATGTTGTATTTGATTAAGCATTTCAACCAGATTCATATTTAATAAGATGCCATTGATCTAGTTGCACACGTTAGTCCTTTGGTCCCTATCGACTCTCAGCAATCTGGAAACTTCAACATGAAATGGACTTAGAATCAATGATTTTTGCATCTTTAATGTGTGATGCTGAATTTGGCATATCGGTTTTACCAACTGCTTTTGTGCAAAATTTCAGGAATTTATGTTGGTGATGGAATGGTCCTCCACTTTACAAGGGGAGGAGGGCAAGAAATCGGAACAGGAACCGTGTTGGACCGTTTCCTTTGCAGTTCATCACCCTCTAATGCTACCGAAACTCCGTGTCTGAAATGTGGTGACCAAAATAAGACCGATGGTGTCATCTCTTCCTGTCTGGATTGTTTTCTCTCTGGTGATAATCTATACCTCTTCGAGTATGCTGTCTCGCCTGCATACTTTCTAGCCAAAGCTCGAGGCGGCACCTGCACCCTAGCAGTTTCTGATCCAACAGAAGACGTCCTTCGCCGCGCCTCATTTCTTCTTGAAAATGGATTCGGCGGTTACAATGTTTTCAACAACAACTGTGAAGACTTTGCAATTTACTGCAAAACAGGTCTGCTTATATTCACAAGCATCAGTGTTGGCCGGAGCGGACAAGCAGCGTCTTGCTTGGCTGCTGCTAGTGCTGTGGTTTCTACTCCACTTCGCTTTATGACGACAAGTTTCAGTGGTTTGGCTGCGGTTGGCTATGGCATGTACTGTATGAGCCGATTGGTTTCTGATATCGGAGTTCGCCGCGATGTATCCAAAGTTCCGGTGGAAAGGCTTATAGCTTCACCTGACATAGGTCAACCAGAGAAGACAGCTGAGATGATCAAAGAAGATTAGAGCTGGTTGGATAAACTCTTATGTTGAATATTCAGCTTATATGTAAAGATTATGAATGCCTTGTTTGTTAAATGTATACATTTGATGTTAAATTGTTTCTCACCAACATTTACTGTTTGTATTTGTGGATTTTATTACTTCATATATGGATGATGTGATTCACAAACAATACATTATAAATGTCAGCAATTAAGATTTATTTAATAGATTATAATTCTTTTTTACTAAAGTTAATTGGATATATGCATAATATATTAGCGGTGTTTTCTGCCTTAAGGATAATTCAAACGGTAGCTATAGTTATAGTGTTATTTGATTTGATTGAATTTGGGATATTTCTTTTCCTACACATTAAAATTGAGTGTAATAAAGAAAAAAGATAATAATTTCGTAAAAAGTAATAAAATTTATCGATTATCTTAAGTATATGCAAATAACTTTAAAATAACAGTTATTAGGCCAAAATTAATTTTTTATAGTGTATATTTATTTTTGTTCGTACGTAATAATGGATTCATAATGGATTCATGAATTCATTACTTTCAATTGTATTATTATAAACGCTATTAAATATTATACAAACAACACAAAACATTAAGCGCTATTAAATATTGCATAGGCAACACAAAACTTAGCGCTTATGTTATAAACGTTATAAAATATTTTATACAAATAAACAAGTGAACAACACATAACGTATTGCACGTAAGCGCTATAAAAGTATAACATTTTTTACATATAAGCGTTATAACTTTCTAAATGACACTTGCGACAAAAACAAAATTGCTTGTTAATTATCGGGAGTTTAATTTCACGCCATAATTTCCTTCTTTTTGTCAAGACTTAAAATTTCCTCTTTCATTTTCACTTTGAAATTGCATTTCCCTCTTTTTTTTTATAAGTAAACTATTTTCTCTCTTTCACATCATTTCACCCTTCCATTTTCACCCTTCATTTTTCCTCTTTTGTTTTACGCATTATGCTTCCATGTCGCCAGCATCAACGCTGTCATGCCTCACGTTTGAAATGTCTTCATCTCCTTTCTGTTTTTACGTCTTCTTCCAACTTTTCATCTTTCAATGCAGCAAGCTACGATGCCAACACATTGTAAGCTTGATTTTCCTTTGATCTTCATTTTTGTTTTTGTTTCTTATTTAGGTTTCTATTTTTGGTCTATTTTAGTGCTTTCAACTTTTGAGTTTGCCCTTTATTTTATTCTTACAGAAAAACCTAAACTTCTATCCAAGTTTGCCCTAATTTCCTTCATCTTTTGGTATTTTCTCTTCTTCCCTTTTAACTTCTAATTTTTTTTCCAATTTACTCTTGAGAAAAACCCTGAATTTATGATTGAATGACAATCAATCTTTTATTTTCATTTCATCAGATTGAGGATTGATAACCTAATGTATATGAAGTGTTTTTTTTTTTTTTTTATTGTCATGCAATTGAAATAAATGATTAATCTCTATTCATTTTTAACTGGTCAACATATAAGGTTTGTGGGTAATTTGTCCTTGATTTTGTAGTTTTTTTTCCTTCTTTTTTTATATTATTTTTTTTCTCAGTGAACTTTCATCTATAGCGCCAACAAGTTGGAGATATGTTTAAGGTGATATCATAGATATTCAATAAGATGAGGGAAAAGAGGAAGATTCTTGATCTTACTAGCACACTCGAATGTATCGAGAAGAACTTTGTCATTACTAATCCAAAGCTTCTTGATAACCCCATTGTAAGAAATTTATATATATTCTTTTTTATAGTGTCATCGTTTGTGTTTCTTTTGCATCAAAGTTGTTTGGAGATTGATTGTTAATTTGTGTAATATTGTAACTAAAGATGACATATATGAATATGAGGGTAAATTTTTATTTGATTTTTTATATATTTTCCTCTATTTGTCGGCTCACGTTTTTTGTAACGTCAATTTGACGTTAATGACCAAAAATAAAGTTTTTGGATATTGTAGAGATGAAATCCAAACAAATATTTTTCAGAGACTAAAAACACGGGGACCAAAAATATATTTAAACGTTTTGGTCCACGCTTCCTTTTGTCAATTAACATTTTTGTAACGTCCATTTGACGTTAAGGACAAAAAATAAATTTTCCTGATATTACTGGATGAAATCCAAACAAATATTTTTATATGTACTAAAACTAAAAACGGTTATATTTACAGGGACCAAAAATATATTTAAACAAAAAAAAAATTATGTTGATATAATATTTTGTTGATATATGTACTTTTAAAGAGTAGGTCTTAATTGAAAATATAATCATTCTTGTTAAGATTTAAATTACATTTAGACACAAATTCATAGGTTGCTTCATTTTATCAAATTAATTAAAACAATAAGTTATATTTTAGCTTAACTTGTTTTAAAAAATCAAACTAATAGAAACCTAAATAAAAGTTAACGAGCAGTGATATTAAAAACCTGAATAAAAGTTAACGAGTAGTGATATTTGGACATTCAGATTTGGCTTGAGAATGTTTAGGGTGTGCGACTATATAAGATCTCAAGTATTCAGGGAAATCAAAATTTTATTTTTATAGTATAAAAAATTATATAGTAAAAAAATGTTAAAGGTTGTGTAGTTTTATGTTTTTTCTTCTTAAACTCTAGATCTAAAATTCTAAATTCATAATTGTTGAACCTTTATGATTGAATATGTACAAAAAAACGATTGGCATTTTTTAATCATTAGATTTGAATTTAAACCCTAGAAAAAAAAATAGTTTTGTTTATCAAATTCTCTTACTCTTATTACTCCTTGGTCCTAAAATTTATGATAAAGAACAAAAAGTTCAAATTATTTGTTTTAAGAATCTCTTTTACTAACAATTATTCGTTCCTACTTTCATCTGAAAAACATAATCATCTCTTGTTAAAATGATGGCTGAATGGGATCTTAACATCTTGTCGTGCAAAAGTATATATATGTTGATTGCATCGAACATCAAAAAATTCATTATCATTATCTTAGTCATAAGATCCAAGCTGAATTGATTAATATGTATAAAAAAACATAATAATTTATTTAAAATTGCATCAAATATAATAAAATACATTATCATAATATGACTTATAATAAAATAAAAAACATGAATAAAAATAAAATAGGACACCAATTTCAAACTTTGCACATGACACTAAAATTTTCAAGAACCACTTTGTGAACATTTGTTACTTTTCTACACCCATTTACCACTTCATCCTCTCCTTATCTCTTTCTTTCTATCACATCACTATTCATTACATTATTTTCTCTATTTTTTTTTTTCTTTATGTGAAGGTATTGATAAGGTGTATGGGTATATATCCAAATATAATTGTTAACAAATCAATTTTACATATCAATTATTATATTTGAACACCTTTAATTTTCATTTATTTATTCAACACTTTGAACACTTCAATCTTACATATCATTATCTATTTTTTCTCTCTCAAAGTATCAAATGTATGTTTGAATGTCTACTAATACTACGTATATTTCGAACAAACCAAAAGAATAGCCAATCTTGTATTATAACCATAAATATATTATTAAATAACTCCGATGGTCCATAATAAAATGTGGTGGATGATAAAATTTAATGGTAAAAAAAAGTAGACCATCATATACCAATGCATCTATTGGGTGAATGCTAAAAGGAACCGTCCACCAAACATTTTTCCTTTACATATTCTTTTACCATGGAATTCTAGGTATTAGCTAGATTGTGTACAACAAAATAACAAGGAGGAAAAAAATATCAAACTCATGTGTATGTGATTTTTAGTTTCGTAAATTTGATACCAATAGAAAAGCTTGATGATAATAGTCATCGACTATAATAGTTAATAAATATTTTGACCCAAAAAAATACTTATTATTATTGTTAGAGTAAATGGTTAACATCAATAGCAACATAAAAATTACATTAAAAAAATAGAAAACATAAACTAATATTTAATTGAATAATATCTTAGTAATTGATTTTAGTGAAACCCAAATCTCGTAAAAATGTTGTATTTTTATTTTTTTAAATTTATATATTTTATTTTAATAAAACATTTTAGAAGCAACTTATTGTTATAAAGAGAAAATAAAATGTTAATTAATCGAGATAAATTTTGAATATAATATTAAAAGTTATATACTTTTATTGTTTCTTAAAATATAGACAATTTTGTTGACGATAAATTTGACACAAACTTTTAAAAATAAAAATAAAATATTTTCTCAAAGTATAGTAGCCCTTAAAGCATGTCACGATGTTCAACGTCCTTCATGTATATACATAAATATTGTCGGTTTTAATAAGTCTGGCAGGTTAATACACCACGTATGACTACAATTACAAGTTGACACCTCATGAACATCTGTTTTAAACCAAACTCTTCTTTGGTCCACTCCAAATTAGACCTAAACTCAATATTACCTAACCCTATCTCCACCTCAATCACATACACGACTACAATTATAAGTTGACACCTCGTGGAGAATTGTTCTGGACCAAACTTTGATCCACTCCAAATTAGACCCAAACATAATATCACCTAATTCTAACCTCCACCTCAATCACATGTTAATATTGGAGTGCAATTTATAGCGACTAAATATTGATAGTGTAGCTATTTTATATACAAATATTATAATTTTTATGCAAAAAATACAATTTTTTAGAAGGCCCAACGGGATTTGAACCGGTGCAGTCAGATGCTCTACTACTGAGCTATCAACCCAAGTGCTTTTTAGAATTTAATTAATATAATAATTTTACTAAATAAAACAAATGATTTAATTATAAAATTTGCAATTGGCACATATTTAATGAAAAAATAATGAATTTATCGTACTTTATTTAAATATTTTAGGAAATACTTTTTTTTTGTGTGCCAGCAATTATTATATCATACAAAGATCAAACGAACATAAACCCTATACATAATATAAAGGTCCAACATAAAAATTTTATTTCATTTCGTCCTTTGTTTAATTGTCGATTTTATATAAAATATTGTTACCATATATTAGTTGATTTCAAATTGTACAATGCAACATTAACTATTGAATTATAAAGAATTATATATATATATACATATCTAAATCACTCGTCATAATAACATGTTGGAAAAATATAGGTGTCCACAAATTTTGTAAATAAGTAATGATATATGTGTAACACTTGATTAATCACGTATAAAAATATGATTAATTCAATTAAGTAATCGATTAATTGAGCTAATTAACCAACATTTTAAACGTAGTTTAAATTAAGTGTCCGATACTTCTACTCTAGGAGAATATAAACCAACTATAAATGGTACCATAAATTTTGAAAATTAGGTGCATGGATGCCATGTGCACAACAAATACATCTTCTTGGATACAACAATGGTACCACACAACACAAAGATTTGCAAAACTAGTTGTGCATGAATGCCATGTAAAGAAAACACCCTCTTGGAGACAACCATAAAGTTTGGAAACGATCATGAAGTTGTGTTGCATGGATGACATGTACTCAAACTTGGTATCCATTTATACAAATAAATGATTGAACAATATATATACGACAAGTTTTGCATGCAATTGTGAATTTATTCTCTAAATAATAAGAATATTGTAACAATCTCATATTCATCTCACTAAGATTCAACAATCATCACTTTTTTATAGCCGACAAATGGAGTTTGAATATTTATCTCTTTTAGCTTTGTTTTGTGTAGCGGCCTATATTCTACTATGCTAGCTTGATCATATTATATGTATGGTTTTCGTTTGAAATCATCATGAACACAAATCTATTGTGAGTATTTTATACATTTGGCTTTTGTGAGAATTGGTGCCTTAGCTAGGTATGGTAATGGGGCAATTTTTGCATTTCTTACCCATGTATCTGACTAGTCATGGAAAATCTACACCCGCTTTTATTTTTTATCGGGTGTGAAATTTAAACCTTCATTCCTATCTGCGACGGGGTTCGGCCTTCCCTGCTTGCACTCACACTCATTCATATATATAAAATAATAAATTTAAAAGTTATATTTATTATAATTAATATTATACAATAATAAAATTAAAAAAAAATATTAAAATCATGTTTTCTATAGAGAGAAAATTCTAATTTTAATATTTAAAAAATATTAAATATATTGAATATGTATATGTATATAAAAATTTAAAAATGACAATAAATTTGTGTGCTCAAACCCCTCAACAAATCGGTGTCGCTGAGATAAAGAACCGACACTTGGTGGAAATGGCTCGTATCATACTCCTTCACAATAATGTACCTCCTCGTTTTTTGGGGGATGCAATTCTCATAGCTTGCTACTTAATCAATCGCATGCCTTCCTTTGTACTTGAAAACAAGGTACCACATTCTATTTTATTTCCTCAACAAAATCTTTATACCCTACCACTCCGTATCTTTGGGTGCACATGTTTTGTTCATGACCTTACTCCATGGAAATATAAGCTTGTTGCAAAATCCCTTAAGTGTCTTTGTCTCGCTACTCTCGCTGCAGAAAGGTTATCGGTGCTATTCTCCAGATATTCGACGATACTTTATCTCTGCCGATATCAATTTCTTTGAGACTCGTCCTTTCTTTCTCTCTACTGCAGAAGAGTTCAATGATTCTGGTCAGTCACAATCTATCTCTCCAGAGGTCCTTAATCTCCCCATTGCACCCACCCCTATCTCTATTTCCACCCCTGTCTCTAGCACCACCCTATGCACCTACCAACGAGGCCCCGTCCACCACCCGCTCCTCAAGACTCATCCCCTGCTCTACCTAACTCTCATTCTCTGCATCCTACACAAGGGCTACCCATTGCTTTGCATAAAAGTCACAGGTCATCTCAAAATCCTAATCCTATATATGTTTGTCATTTGAATTATAATCAATTATCTACATCCTATTATGCTTTTGTGGCTTCCTTGGATTATGTGTCTATTCTGAAAACTACAAGGGAAGCTATGTGTAATCCTGGCTGGCGACAAGCAATGATAGATGAAATGAATGCTTTTCACTCCAATGGGACATGGGATTTAGTACCTCTACCTGATGGAAAAACCACAGTGGGGTGTCGTTGGGTCTATATAGTCAAAGTTGGGTCTGATAGAAATATTGATCGCTTAGAAGCTCGTCTTGTGGCAAAAGGATACACACAGATCTTCAGCCTTGACTATGGGGATACCTTTTCTCCAGTTGCCAAAATCGCATTCGTCTGACTTTTTCTTGCCATAGCTGCTATTCACCACTGGCCTCCACCAATTAGACATAAAAAATTTCTTCCTGCATGGAGAGTTACAAGATGAGGTGTATATGGCACAACCACCAGGCTTCACTGTTAGCGGTACCTCTCACTTGGTATGTCGATTACATCAATCTCTATATGGCATGAAACAACCTTCCCGTGATTGGTTTGAGAGGTTTAGTACCGTGCTCTAGGAGTATGGTATGACTAGATGTGAAGCTGATTACTTGGTTTTCTTCTTGCACTATTCACCAACCACTTGCATCTACTTGCTTGTCTATGTTGACGACATCATCATCACAAGTAATGACTAGGTTGACATTCATCAGCTCAAACAACATTTGTCTCAAAACTTTCAGACTAAAGATTTGGGACCGCTAAAATATTTTTTAGGGATTGAGGTTGCTCAGTTTAACAATTACTCAGTGGAAGTATGCCCTTGATATACTTGAAGAAACATGCATGCTTGATTGTCGCCTGCGTGATACTCCTATGGATCCCAATGTCAAGCTCCTACCAGGTCAGGGGGAGCCATTGCAAGGCCCTGATAGATATCGACGACTTGTTGGCAAACTTAATTATCTTACAGTAACTAGACCTGATATTGCATTTGTTGTAAGTGTAGTCAGTAAATTTTTGATGCTCCATGTGATAGTCACTGGAATGCTGTGATTCATATTCTTAGGTATTATGAATCCAGGTCACCAAGCCCCTAAGTGACTTAGGTATTATGTAGTCAGTAAATTTTTGATGCTCCACTGGAATACTGTGATTCATATTCTTAAGTAAATTCAATTCAATGACCCCTAAGTGACTTAGTGAATGCACCAAGCAAGGGTAACATCGAAGTTGTTGGCTACTCTGATGCTGATTGGGTAGGGTCACCATCAGATAGAAGATCCACTTCTGGGTATTGTGTCCTTGTTGGAGGTACTTTGATATCGTGGCGGAGTAAGAAGCAAAACATAGTCGCAAGATCGAGTGCAGAAGCAGAATATCGTGATATGGTTGCAACGACTTGTGAACTTACATGGCTAAAACAATTACTCAAACAACTCAAGTTATGAGATGTCAATGTAATGAAACTAATTTGTGATAACCAAATTGCACTTCATATTGCTTCCAATCTGGTCTTCCATGAGAGAACAAAACACATAGAGCTTGATTGTCATTTTGTAAGAATTAAAGTTCTTTTCGGAGAAATCACAACTAATTTTGTTGGTTCAAATGATCAATTGGCTGACATATTCACTAAGTCACTTAGGGGTCATTGAATTGAATTTATATGTAACAAGTTTGGTGCATATGATATGTATGCTCCAACTTGACGAGGAGTGTTAGAATTTAAAGTATGATTATTATTCTTTGACTATACAATTTCCTAGGTTAATTGGTAGAACTTCTAGTCAAACACAAGTTTCTAGTATTTTAATGTAATTATCGTAACCTCATTATAAATAGAAGATGCGTGATCAAATAGTTCTTCATCATTTCTCTAACTATAAAAATATATTTATTCATAATTGGTGATCTTACAACTATGAAAGTACACAACTAGTTGGATTTGTCCATGTCGAACCATATTAGCCACTTTACTATTTAAGCTTCAAGATTCACATAAATGCTCAAATTGAAATACCAAGCAATTATCTATTTCTTATGTATTCAATCTCAAATATTTTCTCTAAGCAAACATATTTTAGATGCTCTTTCTAGAGTTTAGAAAATATTATATAATCAATATAAACAATAGTTATATCAAATGTTTTAAAAAAAATCAAGAATGAGAAATATATTATTTATTATAATATATTAAAATAACCTTAAACATTCTCTCCATTGATATATCATCTATTTATGTGTCACTTACTCAAATTTATTCCACATCATAAAAATTTGATGTGTCACTCTCTATATTCATTCACCCTTATTAAATTATATCTTCTATGCTTTCATTGTAATACCTTATCATTCATGTCCTTAAATGCAATTCATTTTTATAATTTTTGGTTACTTAATCTATCAATGCATATGACTATTGTTTTCACCTTTTCTGTTACTAAACTTTGTTTTGTAAAAAAAAAAATTTTGGACCTCACTAAACTTCTTTGTCTTCTAAACTTAAACATAATCTTCTAAACTTAAACATATCTGCTAATTAACTTTTAAGTCACACACCCTTACTTAATAAATTTATTAATGTTAATATATTATCATCAATGTGCTCATTTTAATTTCTAAATCAATTTGTAACATAAATTTTAAATAATCAATTCATTCATTCTATTTGGTAGTTGAATTATTTTTTATTCTAAACCAAAGTATTGTATTAATCTTATTTGATAATTCATCAATTTTTAGAAGAGTTTGCGTTTAAGATTATTTGTAATTTTTTGCAGGGATCAAATTTGCTAATTTAGATTTGTGTTTTTCAATTTCAAGTCTCTGTTGAGATTTGCCAGTTTAAATTTCTTGCATTGAAGAAGTAAAATTAATGAAGGTTCTCTTCCATTGTCAAAAAAGACCAACAATATTGGATAGCTACTATGGTAACATTATCTAATTTTTAAATTAATTATTTTGTGTTTTTTTTACTATGATTTGGTTGTTCTTCTGCATTTCATGTTTGATAAGTCTCTATTTCATGTTTGATAAGTTTAAATATTTTTTATATGACTGTATTGTATCGATTAGTTGTTGTGTAAATGTGAAGGTGATTTAAGTAAATACAAAAATGGTGGATTCAACATCCAAATGATTGTCCTTGGGCGTTATGTTGCTAGAGGGTACTGCTCAAAGACGGAAAAATTTATCTATATATAAATTATTTACTATGTTAAACATAGTTTGGTTAGTAAGCTAATGGACAACAAACTAAATTTAAACAAACCATGATACTAAAATAACTATACTAATTTATTTTTGTGAATGTTAATTTTTATTTCAATTTCATTGTGTATATTTTAGTAACATAAACTTTAAACTTATGTAATATTATTAGAATATATAACAATGCAAATAAGATTTCTGTCATTTGTATAAATAGACACCTTAATTGTGATTATGGAATATATTTCATTATCTTAACACAATTTTGTTAAAGTTGTAACGTTTTCGAGCATGAATTGTCTTTTGCACTTTGTAAATAATTTTCACAATGTTGAACTTTTCAATCTCTTAGTATAATACATTGACTTTCAATAAAGCTTAGTTCTACAATTTCAAAATAATTTTATATATCTCCGAACTCAACCTCTAACGTGCTGATATTTTACAACATTTCTATTTGAAGTATGATTTTTGACTCAAAATTAACACTTTTAACTCTTCACGCAATTTAAAAAATAATAATTTAATTTCATGAAAAATCTCGTGCAATGTGCATGGATCCATCTAGTTATTATTAAATTGACATTAATGACTATTTTAAAATTATACCTTAGAGAATTTAAATGATATATGCTAAGTTATAATATTACACTCATACGACCGAGCTAACACATCATAGACATAATTATAACATATTTATTTCTATGTTTTCTCAAATAAATACATAGATAAATACGGCCTTTTATATCATTCATTTAGAAATTTTTACTGGCACAATCATACCACGTAGGCACACATTGTATTAATCCATAAAGAAACTTTTTTTTTGACTCAAATCTATAAAGAATTAGTCAATATAGTATTAAGTAATCTCTTTTAGTTGGACAATTGATACTAAATTATTGTTGGTTGCCTTCTAAAAATCTATCATGCCTCATCACTATACTTAGAAAAGTAAATTAAGCTTTGTTGATATATATCTCTAATATTTGGAGAATCAACGTGAATGGTACCACAAGCTTTAGAGATTCTATTGTAACTATGCTGCATGGATGCCATGTGCACAACAGGTTTAATAACTCTTAAAGACAAGAATAGTACCACACAAACTTTGTGGTGCATGGAAGCCATTTGGACAAAGTAAAACAAGGTAGTTTTGATACCCTTTTGGAGACAACCATAAAGTTTGGAGTGTGATGCATGGATGACATTTGCACAAGCTTTCTTAACCACTTGGAGGAATCAATTTCAATGTATAACAATGGCATACGACAAGCTTTGCATGCAAATGTAACTAAATAGTTGCATGTGGAATTACTATATATATGGCTACCTTGTAACATTCATACACACACTCAACTAATTAGTTTCTATATAGTCATCACTTCTTCATAGCCAATCAATGGAGTTTGCACGTCTCTCTATTTTAACTTTGTTTTGTGTAAGCTAACTCATTTTCTACTTTACTTGATAACTTTAAGTTATGATCTATATTGTTTCAAATTCTTCCATGCACTTTGAATGTTTTAAATTACAATATAAATTAATCTCAATGTTTTGTGCATGCATAAATAGTTTTCATTAGATATTATCATGAAGAGGGACACTTTTACAAAACATTGCTAATATGTAATGTGAACAATATATTTTTTGCAGTTAGCTTTTGTGGGAATTAGTGCATCACCACTGTCCGGTGAAGATTATTGGCAATCTATTTGGCCAAACACTCCTCTGCCTAAGATTTTCTTAGATCTACTTTTGCCTTGTAAGTAGTATTGTATGTGTTTGTTTATTAACTTTGTTATAATGGTTTAGTTTAATGTTTTGTTGAAGAGTTCATATCTCCTACAATTAATTTATGGTACAACAACTATAAGTACTCTTAAACTTAGAGATATAAACTTGATCTCTCTAAATCTAATACTTTTTACAATTGCTACACCATAAATTAGTTGTAGAGAATCCAATTTGTTGGTTGATTGATCTATAAATCAATGGCTCGTCACGTTAATGTTATTGTTTCATGTGTGAATTAGTGTCACATAACATGATATAAGATACTTTTTTTTTGTTAATGTACAGATGGAAGAACCAATAGTCTACCTATCAGAGCAGAAGAAATGAATCAATATTCAACACTCTTTTTCGAACATGACCTTTATCCTGGAAAGAAAATGACCTTGGGTAATATTCAATCTTTGGGAAAGATGGTGCGACCATTCATAAAACCAACACAAGGTGTTACAGACTCCATATGGTTGGCAAATAAAGAGAGACAAAGTCTTAATGACTTTTGTTCAAGCCCAACTGCTACAGGAGAACACAAACATTGTGTATCATCTTTGGAATCAATGATTGATCATGTCATTTCACATTTTGGGACAACAAAGATAAAGGCAATTTCAAGTACCTTTGTCCAAAACCAAGACCAATATGTTGTTGAGGAAGTGAAAAAAGTTGGAGACAATGCAGTGATGTGTCATAGATTGAATTTCGAAAAAGTTGTATTCAATTGCCACCAAGTGCAATCAACAATCGCTTATGTGGTCTCATTGGTAGCCCCTGATGGAACTAAAGCTAAGGCTTTAACAGTTTGTCACCATGATACAAGAGGGATGAACCCTGAGTTGCTTTATGAAGCTCTTAAAGTTGATCCTGGAACCATCCCTATTTGTCATTTCATTGGAAATAAGGCTGCTGCATGGGTGTCCAATCATTCTAATGACCATCTATGTGTTATTTAGGTGCTAACTTGTTGTGCACATCATTTCTCATTCAATAATTTTACACTAAACATGTGTTTGTATGGAGAAACACGATGTGCAAGTATCAAATCTCATGTATTTCAAATAAAACTAGGTAGTTCTATTCTAGTTAGAACTATGGGTGTACTTTGGTATGGTCGGTAGGCAACCTAGTTTCCTATGATCAATACACCAGTGTACGTTTAAAATCGATAATGATAAAAAAATGTTATTTAATGTAATATATTGTTGATATTTCATTTGTGTTTTAAAAAAGTAGAATATGTCTAGGGATGTCAATGGGTAGGATTTGGATTGGATATTATAGTACTCGTTCCCTTATCCGCATTTTATAAAAATATTCATACTCGTGCTCGTGTATCAACTTTAATATGTGTACCCTTACCCTTTGGGTACCTTATTCGTCCATATACCTATTATACACACTTTAACTAAAATAAATCGATAAATAAGTGATATTGTTGTGATTAATTATTTAAAAATTATTCAAATATCTTAAATCTAATCATGATGCTTAGTTTGTTTGTCATCATAGTGTCAAGTTGTTTTTTTTCTCGTTTAAGTGCGGTGTTTACATAGGCAACAAACTTGTTTGTTTTTCCGTCTAAGTGTGGTGTATACAAAGACAACAAACTTGTTATGTTGGTACCATACTCACTCGTTCTTATATATGATGATTTGTCAACACGTGATTGGATTGGTCATTTCAAAGATCATCCTATAATCAATAAGAGCGAACACCAACAATATATTTTTCCGAAGATGGATTGAATTAAAACTATAGATCTTGTCTTATTCTTGACTATTGTCCAGGAAGAAATTAGTTTGATTACTTGAATTAAAATTTTGGCTTGATCATCTTTCATTGATTTATAAAATCTTTATATGTATTGTTGGCATGTTTTGTGTTTTTTTAATTAGTTTTGATCTCAAAATATAGAAGGGGAATATTTCATATCATGATGAATTTGCTTGTAATTTTCTTATTTACATTTGAATAAAGCTTAAAACAAATACAAACATGCAATATATTTCTAATATGGTGAAAAAATAAGCAAAGATAGTCACACAACTAGAGATGACAACACAACTTGTATTTGCGACTATCCACTTGAAATTTTTTCGATTTGGACAGAGAAAACTCACTTTGATTGGTTGCGGGTGTAGATTTTCTCCGGAATTAAAACTCGGGCGAAGACAGGTTTGGAGTATTCATATCCACCCCGCCTTTGTTCTCAAACTCATTTTGTTAGTACTATTATTGTCAATTTTAAATTTTATATACATGTATTTATTCAATATATTTAATATTTTTTTAATATTAAAAATTATAATCTTCTCTCTAGAAAATATAATTTTAATATTTTTTAATTTTATTATATTAAATATAATAAATATGACTTTTAAAGTTATTATTTTATGTATATGAATGGGTGTAGATGTGGTTGGGACCGAACCCCGTCATAGATATAAATAGAGAATTAAATTTTACACCTGATAACAAACAAGGACGGTGGCGGGTTTTCTCGGGTGCGGGATGGAGGAGGCGAAACCTGCATCTGCCCCTATTACTATGCCTAATGAAAACCACGTAATAATGAGTTCGTTTGTTTAAGATTTTTAAAAAGTGATTTTGACTTTATATTGGAAATTTTTTTTAAGATAACTTATTGAAAAATATTATAAGTTGCTTTAGTCTAATTTGTTATTGATTAAAAAATTAATTTTGGCATTCTATAACTGAGATATTTATTATTAAATATTTTAACATGATAATTTTAACAAAAAATATCTATAAAAAATGATTTTTATGAACAAAATAAATTTTAATTTTAATTTCTTTTTGAAATTTCATTATCCAAAAAAATTGTAGCAAAGAGATAGAATACTTAAAATAATATTTTAAAATAAACTATGTAAATCAATTTTTCATGTAAAATTTTATTTTTGAAATTCTTTTTTAGAAATTTTATAACAAAAAGTAAGATTATTATAAAAATCTTGGACTATCCCTATGACTATGGGAGTTGGAAGCTCTTATTAAAATTCTAATCTAAATGAAAAACAACCTTGCCCTTTTTTCCTATATACTATATTACACTCTAACCCTTGTTATTCTACAAAACTTAATTATAGTTTTATTAAATTAAAAAAAAATGTAAGTAGTTATAATTTTTTAATTAATAATTTTTCCACTTTGCTAATTTTTTTAAAAAAAATTAACTAAAATTTGAACTAGATAAAGTATAGAAGAAGGAAGAAAGAATAGAGCATAGAATATTATAATATTTGCATTATATTCTTCGAGGTGTATTTCTATAAAGTCACATGAGTTCTATTGATAATAGGAGATAAATCTTGTAACTTATAAGTATATTAAGAGTCTATTTTTAGATGCACTAACAATTAAAGCGAAGAACAATAACAATTGAGTGAATGACTTTAATTTAACTATGGAGTTATATGATGTAGGAATATAAACATCCACTAAATACTTTAATTATTCACTACACTCCCCCATATGAAAACCTTACTAAAAAAACTAGTGGTAAAAAATTCTTGTGAAGAAAAAAATTTACAACATTTTTGTGGGAACTGTCTCATTAAAAATACTTTAAGAAAAACTCAAAAGGGATAAAATTTCGGTGAAGGAAAAAATAGTGCATTATATATTTATTTATTTATCATTTCTATGTAGATAACAATTTGTTAAACAATAAAGATCAATCAATTGTAGTAGTTGTTGAAAAATTTCTTCGGATGACTTCATTGATTTTTGTATTATCAATTGGTTGAACATTAAGACCAAAAACTATTATGCTATAATATCTCTTGTTCTATCTCCTATAATGAATCATTCTCAACTAAGGTGTGGATGCAATATTATTCTCATAAATAACTACTATAGTTATTGTTATGAAACTTAAATCATAATTCATTTGCCTATGTTGAATCATGACAGATTTAAGTCAAAAACACCTTCTCGACTTTCCTATGTGTAGTTCTAAGTATATATTTCACTATATTTCAATGCAGTTGTCTATATATATAAAGGACTACATTTGTCTAATAGATAGATTAACAACAAAGTATATTTTAATGTGTATTTTTAGAAAGGTAAATAAGTATAATACATATATATATATATATAATATTTGGACCGTTCGAAAAATATATTTGTTCCCAATTGGTGATCTTAAAACCATCAAAATAAACAATTGATTTGTTTTGTATATATAGAACCATTTTAGCACATTTATTTTTTAAGCTTCAAGATTCATAGAAACTTCAAATGTTTTAAAAGCTCTTCTTAAGTTTAGATAAGATTTATATCATTACCATAAATAATAATTATAATATTTTTTTTTTTAAATGGGAGAAGGATAAATTATTATTAAATTAACACTAATGACTATTTTACGATTGTTCCAAATGATATTTGAATTATATCTCTTTTGATTACAATATTAAATTCATATTGTTGAGCTACCACCTTATGAACATAATTGTAGCAAAGTCATTGTACATATTTCTAGTAGTGTTAAGTAATCTATGTTGCAATTACATTTACTAAACAAGATGCGCTCAATATAAAGATTAAAACTATAATTATATTTTAGTATGGAAGTCAAACAATGAATGAACATGCATATAAATTAGGATCTTCCACATATTTGATTTATCAAAGATATTTTTGATGAATTCATTTATTGTGGTCTCTCGGTAGTAGTCTTGACACACATAGAAAATAAAGACGGATGACAAACACAAGTCACTTGTTACACACTCATATTTGAGTAGAACCCATATTAATTAATTTATTTAGTTAGTAATTCGAATTAATTTAATTTATTTATGGCTTAAGTATATGTCTAGTCCATGTAATTTAATGGTTTTTTTTGTCCCTATAATTTTTTTTGTTTCAAATTTAGTCACATAAGTTCAATTTTGTTTTAAAATCGTCTTTGTTGTTAGTGACTGTTAAAAAAAGCAGACATGACAAATAGAGAATGGGTGGAAAAAAAAAGTGCAATCTTACAAGAACAAAAATAAAAATTTAAAAAAAAAACACGAATTTACAAGGACTAAACATATATACTTTGATTTGATTTTTGACTCTGCAAGTTCACGCTTTTTTATTTTCATTTCTTCTCTGTTTTCCATGTCAGCTTTTTTCAACAATAACTAACAATATAGACGGTTTTAAAACAAAATTGAACTTACAAATTTAAATTTGAAACAAACAAAAAATTACAAGAATGAAAACAAAAAAAAAACGCTAATTTACAGAAACCTTAAATTTTTTAAGCTTAATTTAATTATTTAATTTGATCGCTAGTCAACTAATACTCTTAATAAATAAATAAATAATATAATTAATATAAGATATTTGTCTACATAATATAATTAGAATATAATTAAATAGTAAAATATTTCTAAACATCTGTTCTAGTTGGAAAATTGACACTAAATTTTTGTTGGTTGCCTTCTAAAAATCTATCATGCCTCATCATTGTACTAAGAAAAATAAATTAAGCTTTGTTAATACCTTTACTCAAGGAGAATCAACATTAAATATTGGTACCACAAGTTTTGGAGATTCTATGTATCTATCCTGCATGGACGCCATGTCATGGAAACAACAATGGTACTACAAACCTTGGAGTGGGATGCATGGACGACATTTGCACAAGTTCTGTTACCCACTTGTAGGAATCAAAATGAATGAACAAAATGGTTTAAGACAAGCTTTTCATGTGAACTTACTATATATAATGGGCACCTTGTAACATTTATACACACACTCAAGTAAACTTATATATAGTCATCACTTCTTCATAACCAACCAATGGAGTTTTCACGTCTCTCTATTTTAGCTCTATTTTGTGTAAGCTAACTTATTTTCTACTTCAAGAATTAAAAGATCCATACAAAGTTTTCATTAGGAATTATCATTAAGGAATAAGGAGGGACACTTTTTTTAAACAATACTAATATATGTAATTTGAATATTTTTTATTACAGTTGACTTTTGTGGGAATTGACGCATCACCATTGTCTGCCGAAGATTATTGGAAATCTGTTTGGCCAAATGCTCCTCTTCCAAAGGCTTTCTTTGATCTATTGTTACCTTGTTAGTAGTAGTATTATATATATATTTGTTAG
>NC_021161.2:42004826-42040379 GCF_000331145.2 Cicer arietinum
GAATTTACATTATGACGATAGTTGTATGTATTTCTTCTAATTTATTTTTTATTCTTTTAAACCCAATGGTTCCTACGGCTCCTACTCAATAAATCAATTGTAGGAGATCCAATTTTTGTTGATAGAGCTATAAATCAATTGTAGGAGATCCAATTTTTGTTGATAGAGCTATAAATCAATTGCTCATTATATTTTTGTTATTTTTTCATATATGAATTAGTGTCTCATAACAAGATTTTTAAGACTCATTTTTATCTATTATTGTGGCAGATGGAAAAACCAATAGTCTACCCATAAAAGTTGAAGAAATGAATCAATACTCGACACTCTTTTTTGAGCATGATCTCTATCCTGGAAAAAAAATTACCTTGGGTAAAAGTCAATCTTTGGGAAAGATGGTACGACCATTCACAAAACCAACACAAGGTATCACAGACTCCATATGGTTGGCAAATAAAAAGAGACAAAGTCTTAATGACTTTTGTGCGAGTCCAACGGCTACAGGAGAACATAAACATTGTGTGTCATCCTTGGAATCAATGGTTGATCATGTCATTTCACATTTTGGGACGACAAAGATTAAGGCAATTTCAAGTACTTTTACCCAAAATCAAGATGAATATGTTGTTGAGGAAGTGAAAAGAGTTGGAGACAATGCAGTGATGTGTCATAGATTGAATTTCGAAAAAGTTGTATTCAATTGCCACCAAGTGCAAGAAACAACCGCTTACGTAGTCTCATTGGTATCCCCTGATGGAACTAAAGTTAATGCTTTAACAGTTTGTCACCATGATACAAGAGGTATGAATCCTGAATTGCTTTATGAAGCTCTCAAAGTTGACCCTGGAACTGTCCCTGTTTGCCATTTCATCGGCAATAAGGCTGCTGCTTGGGTACCTAACTTTTCTGATGACCATCTTTGTGTCATCTAGATGCTAACTTCTTGTGCACATCATCTCCCTTTCAATAACATCATGTTCAAACTGGCTTTGTTTTATTAAATTTATGTATGTATGTATGGAGAATGTGATGTGCAAGTATGGGATTTCATGTATTTCAAATAAAACTACTTCTATTTTGAATATGTGTATATTTGCATGTGTTGGGAGTTTGATATCCTCTACTCAGTACCTTGATGTATGTTGAACTTGATAATAATGAGAAAAAAAGAGTTGTGTTTGATATACCTTGTTGACTGTAGACTTTTTAGACTTTGGATAGAAAAATTTCTTCCTTGTTAAAATTAAAATTACAATTGACCATAAATCTATAAGTTTTTCCTTTTCTATACTACATTCAAAAGAAGGAATTGTATTAAATCATATATTCAAAATTTATTCTCAAAGTAACTAAAATCACCAAAACACTCGCAGCATATAATATCAACTCAATTTTAGTTACATGTGATGAAGAGATTCGTAAATTATCTTTTATAGTTTTGAATATAAGTAAAAACTAGATGTTAATCTCTGCAATTTAAGTGGATCTTTAAAAAAATCAATATGAAATTTTATGTCTCAATTGTCAAATGATTATTGATATAGTAGTTATATCAATAATATGCATTTAATTTTATATATAAAATTTATAGAAGAGAAGTATCATTGTCACGGATGTTGTTAGCAAACACACCCAACAATAAGGTAAGCAAAAAAGATATATGTACTATCAATTAAGAAGAAGTGAAGAAACTTCTCATGTTATTACGCTCAATATTGCATATTCTGAAAAAATGTATACAATTGCTATCAAATAAGTAATGGCAGATAGAGGCGAAAATAAAACATATTGACTAGTAACGTGAAATTAATGTGAAAGATGTTTAGCAAACGTTATGAAATAATAATGTGATGTTATGAAATAATAATGTGATGTTATGAAATAACAATGTGGGATTAATTTAGAAAACTTTGAGTAGACGTTATAAAATGATTATCTTTATGAAGACATACAGTTTTTTGGTTGATGTGAGAAATATTTATATAAAGAAAATAGTACGAGGTAGATAGATAATAAAATTTATGATAATTACGAAAGTCAAGTAATTTCATTTAATTTTTTGAATACCATAAAAAAGGGGGGAGGGCCCTGCCATAGTTTTTAAAAGTAATCGCAAATAACGATTTATTGTTTATTATTTGTTCACATTGTTCAAAAAACATACTAAAACTTTAATTTCAACTTGTTTTGGCGTATTCATATAGTATAACATAGCAGTACTATATCATTTATTAATTAATTTATTTCCTTTGTAGAAGATTCAATTTCAGAAAAATAAATTTGGCACATATTTTATATTAGATGTTTCATATTTTATTTGATAAATATGAATAATTATTGGAAATGGTTAATTATTATTATTTCTTTTTTGTATTTTTTATTTTAAAATTATTAATAATTCAACGGTAATTAAGATTTTAAAAATTATTTTTTATTTTTTGTCAAAAAAATTATAAAAATTGAAACAATACTATTTAATTTATCATATGAATTAGTAGATTTCAAGTAAAATTTTAATATTTCAATTATTTTTTAAAAAAACTTTTTTTTCTATAAAATGCAAAAACTGAATGAATAATTAATATCATTTTATAGACTTAAATATAATTTTAGCTATTTATCTTTACCTAATAATAATTTTATTTTTTTATCTTTTTTTATTCATTTTGGTTCTTTATTATCTTTTGTAAGCGGTGTAATTTAGTCTTTTTCATCATAATTATTTTAAACAACTATATAATTATTGTAAAGTTAAGTATGCAATTTAATAAGGATGGGTGAAATCTAAGAAACTATGATAAACGTCATTCGTTTCAAAGAGTTCATATATATTTTAAAGCATGTAAGAATTTTTTTTTTTCTAATGCAAACCTATTATTGAGTTAAATGCATATTTTTTTGAAAGAATACATTATACTGAATACATATTGACAATTGTTAGAAGGGATTTCAATTATCAAATGTTGTTATAACTTTTGTTGTCTTTGTGACAAAAACTGAAATACACCACTTATAAAAGATAAAGTACCAAAATATTAAAATAAATATAAAGGACCAAATCAAACAAAAAAATAAATATATAAATAACCAAAATGAATATTAAAGAAAAGATAAATGACTAAAATTATATTTAAGGCTATTTTATAAGATGTGCATGCATTAAAAAAATAACTAAATGCTTTCAACTAACTCAATAGTATATAATTTGATGTTAATTCAACTGCACAAACATATCTAATAACTTCTAATTCTTCAAACAAAATTTTACCATTAGGAAAATGGTCACATTTTCCCAAGTTTTAAGATGTTTACATCATATTTTAATTTAGGTTATTATTAAATAATAATTTAACCCTTAATACTAGACAAAATTAAAAATATTCTCAGATATATATACAGCTCAAATCTTCTATTAAGCTCAAATCTTCTATTAAGTGGATAATTGTTAAGTTTTTATTTGAATGTAACTTTAATTATATATTTTTTATATCTTAATATTTATATATCCTAATTAATATTATTGAAGTAAAAAAAGTTTTGGGTATCCCTAAAAAATTAATGTCTTAAGCAGTCATTTATCTCAACTATACCCTCAAGAATACCACTGCCTAACGGACGGGTATTTTTCACCAATATTTTGTATGGTTGAATACTAGACAATGTAGTAAAGACTAGTGGACTAAGGATACTAGTGTCATGAACCACTTTGGTTTGGTCTTTTGTCACTAAAAATACCAGATGTATTTTGAATAACCTCTTTTTAAATTTTTTTTACTTAAATACTCACTTTTGAAAAGTATTAACTAAAATGTCTTTTTTTTATACCTTATAAGTCCCCATTTATAAAAGTAATTTTTCCGTTGCAATGGCGACTTCCTTAAATAATTTAAAAAAAAAATTAATTTATATATATATATATATATAATTCATAAAAATACATAAACACAAATTTTAAATTACATAGATTCACTAGAGTTGTCTATAACATTTTAAATTACCTAATTTATTCATAAAAACATCACAAATTTTACAAAAATTACGATAAAATTAATGTCGAAAATGACCTCCAGTATCATATTGCCTATGTTTTCTCACAGTACATATGTACCAAGGCGTCGTCAAAATCTCGTTCGTGTGAGAAAATATTGGCAATGTGGTACTGGAGATTACCTTCGACATTAATTTTATCGTGATTTTTGTAAAATTTATGATGTTATTTATGAATAAATTATATAATTTAAATTTTGTGTTTATGTATTTTTATGAATTATATATATATATATATATTGTTAATTTAATTTTTTTTTTTTGAAAATTGCTTAAAGAAATCGTCATTGCAAATTCGGACTTCCTTAAAGAAGTCGCCTTTGCAAATAGAGACTTGTAAGATATAAAAATAAAAATAAAAAAAATAAAAAAGAACATTTTGATTAATAGTTTTCAAAAGCGGGTTAACTAAATAAAAAATTTAAAAGAGGTTATTAAAATAAAAATAAAAAAAAACCTATATCAGAGCACTAGTAAGGAAAAATATACACAAATTATATATTACTTTGAAAATGTTCATTGTATAATGTAACATTTTTATTTATATATTTATAAAAAAAATCATATGTTGTTCTTTTGTTTTTAGCAAAGGCCAGTTAATTTAAATAGGTTTGTTTGTTTCAATATTTTATTTATTTTAATTTAAATTTTTTATTGGATTGTTTGTGTATAAATTTTATTATTGATTTTTTTTTTCAGATGTAATTATTATATTTTAATATATTTTGTGGTTATTTATGGTTGCTATATTTTAATTATTAAAATATAGTTAAAATATTGTGATGTATTTATATACAATAAATTTAAAAAGTAATTGATAATTAAATCAAATTTGTAATGAAAGCTATATTTTTTTATTGTTAGTTTTTAATCATAGTTACATAGAACAAAGAAGTAGTAGAATGATAAATAAAGAAGAAATGAATTCTAGAGATATAACATGTCGTCTTATCGAAGGACTTAGGATAATTAGTATTACATGACATATAAGGATGTATTTGTGAATAATATAATTATTTGAGGATTTATTTTAATATATTATTGTATATTGTATATTTTATATTGATCCTAATCTCAATGAAGAAAAAAAAAACTTATCGTTTTTTCTATATACTATATTACACTCTAATCCGTATTGTTCCACAAACCTTGATTATAGTTTTGTTAACTTATAAAAAAATTGCTAAATTTAAAAAATATGAATTAACTAAAACTAGAGCTAAATAGAAGAATGAAAGGAAGGAAGAAAAAATATACTAGAGAGAGAATAAGAGAGTATTTGCATTATGTTCTTCAAGGTGTATTTCTATAAAGGCACGTTAGTCCTATTTATAGGTAATAAATCTTATAACTTATAAGTATAATAGGAGTCTACTTTTAACTATGGAGTTATACGATATAGAAAGATGAACATTCTTTAAATACTCTAATTATTTACAATACTCCCCCTAATGAAAATTTTATTAAACAAACTCTGTCACGAAAACGGCTAAAACTGTATTTATGTAAAAACTGACTCATTAAAAAAAATTCAAGAAAAACTGAAGAAAAAAAATCAAATTTTAAGAAAAAAGAATGTATTATTTATTTATTTATCCCCCACACAATAACCTCTAAAACAAGGAAGATCAAATTTTCGTAAAAGTTGTTGAAAAATTTACTAAGTGGTGACTTTGTACAAATATGTATCATCAATTAGTTGAAGATTACAACCAAAAAATATTTTACTAAAATACATTTTATTCTATCTCCTTTAACAAATCATTCTCCACTAAGGTGTGCATGCAATGTTATCCTCGTAAATAATTAATGTAGTTATTTTTCTAGAACTCAAATCATTATTCATTTGCATGTGTTGAATCATGATAGATCTAACTCAAAATACCTTCTCAACTTACCTCATGTAATACTAAAATTTCTACATCTATAAGATAACCAAGTATATATTTCACCATATTCTAATGTCGTTGTGTATATATATAAAGGACTACATTTGTTTAATAGATAGTTTGATGCAAATGATATTTCACAATATAATTAGAAAGATACATAACTATCTAATTGCACTAATATATGAAATTTTATGATCAAATAGTTGATATTCAGTCATTTTCTCTAGCTTAAAAAATATATTTGTTCACAATTGATGATCTTACAACCATCAAAATGCACAATTGATGTGATTTGTCTATATTGAACCATTTTAGCACATTTTCTAGTTAAGCTTCAAGATTCAAAGAAAAATTATTCTTTAAATACTCAATTTGTAACCTCAAGCAAATTTATATCCTTCTTATGTATTCCATTTCAAACGTTTTCTCTAAAAAATCAGATTTTAGAAGCTCTTCCTAAGTTCAAATAATATTTAAATCATCAACATAAACAATAAATATAGCACACTTTTTAAAAAAATGAGGGAAGGAGAAAGTATTATTAAAATGACACAAATTATCATTTTACAATTGTCCCAAAAGATATTTGAAATATGTATTTTAAGGTTATAATTTTAAACTCTTACAGTTGAGCTAACACTTTATGGACATACTTATAGCAAGTTCATTTCTACATATTTTCAAATAAATACAAAGATAAATATGATATTTCATATCATTCATTTAAGAGATATTCAATGAGACAATTATACTACATGTAAACGCATGTATTAATCTATAAAATGACTTATTCAATATAATATTGAGTAATCTATGTTGAAATTAAACTTACTAATTAATCAATACAAAAGATGCTCAATATAAAGATTAAAACTATAATCATACTCTAGTGCAGAAGTCAAATAACATTTGAACATGCATTTAATTAAAATCTATCATATATTTAATTTATCAAAAATATTAATACCAAGATTATGAATGCATTGATTGTAGCATGTCAATAGTATGCCTTAGACGCTTTTCAAATGGGGATAATAGGCTGTGTGCGGTGTGTCCGATATATCGGAAATCGTGGATCAACGAGGAACATCCACTCATATTTGAGTCGGACACATATCACTTTATTAATTTAATTAATTATCCAAATAAAAATTTATTGAATTTAATTTATATATATTGTTTGTATAATTATGTGAATTGAGTTTTTACATTGTCGGTAAATGAAAAACGTTACATCATTAAAGATTAAAGATGTTTGACTTTTATAATTATCTATAATGTCATGTTCATAAATGATTGTAATGATTGTCGATGTAAGACTTTTTATATAAACTCAAATCTAATTAACCTTATTACTTAATTTGACCACTAATCAATTAATCATCCTAATTAATAAATAACTAATATAATTAATATAAGATACAGGGCCTCATAATATTGAAATATAATTAAATAATAAATTGTTCTAACATCTCTTCTAGTTGGAAATTGACACTAAATTATTGTTGGTTGCATTCTAACAATATATCATGCCTCATTTGTTGTACTAAAAAAAGTAAATTAAGTTTTGCTAATATATATATCTCTAATATTTAGAGAATCAACGTAAATGGTACCACAAGCTTTGGAGATTCTATTGTAACTATGCTGCATGGATGCCATGTGCACAACAGGTTTAATAACTCTTAAAGACAAGAATAGTACCACACAAACTTTGTGGTGCATGGAAGCCATTTGGACAAAGTAAAACAAGGTAGTTTTGATACCCTTTTGGAGACAACCATAAAGTTTGGAGTGTGATGCATGAATGACATGTGCACAAGCTTTCTTAACCACTTGGAGGAATTGATTTCAATGTATGACAAGAATAGTACCACACAAACTTTGTGGTGCATGGAAGCCATTTGGACAAAGTAAAACAAGGTAGTTTTGATACCCTTTTGGAGACAACCATAAAGTTTGGAGTGTGATGCATGAATGACATGTGCACAAGCTTTCTTAACCACTTGGAGGAATTGATTTCAATGTATAACAATGGCATACGACAAGCTTTGCATGCAAATGTAACTAAATAGTTGCATGTGAAATTACTATATATATGACTACCTTGTAACATTCATACACACACCCAACAAATTAGTTTTTATAGAGTCATCACTTCTTCGTAGTCAATTAATTAATGGAGTTTGCACGTATCTCTGTTTTAGTTCTGTTTTGTGTAAGCTAACTTATTTTTTTACTTTAGAATCTTTTAATTTGCAATTTCAATTAATCTCATTGTTATTTACTTTAAGAATTAATGCAAGCATAAAAAGTTTTCAATAAAAATTGAAGAGATGAACACTTTTTTTAAACAATACTAATATGTGATGGGAACATTTTTTTGTAGTTGGCTTTTGTGGAAATTGGTGCATCACCAGCTGAAGATTATTGGCGATCTATTTGGCCAAACACTCCTCTGCCTAAAGCTTTCTTTGATTTGTTGTTGCCTTGTTAGTAATATATATTAATATATATGTGTGTGTCATGTGTGTTGTCTGCATGAATGAATAATTTTTACTTTAAATCATAATGGTTAAACCAATGATTACATGTTCATGTTTAAGTTGAAAATGTTTATAAAAATAAAGGACCTATGTGGGAAAAGTAGAGATAAAGCTGTAAATGTTTATAAAGATAAATGATATGTGTGGGAAAAAAAATAAAAAAGGTGGATATTTTACTACTAAATAAGATAAAGGATTTTAGATGTAATTATACCTTAATTTTAATTTTTTTTGCAATAGGTGTATAGAATTAGATATTGGTTTATTATGTGTATTTCTTCAAATTTAATGTAAGGATCCTCTGCATTTGTTTTATGGTACATCATATATAAGTATAGTAGATTTAGAGAGAAAAATATCATCTCTCTAAATTCAACTAAGCTACTACACTATATAGTTTTATAGTTGGTCAAGGGATCTAATTTGTATATCGAGAGCTCTATAACTCAATTGCTCGTAATATGAATGTTATCATTTCATGTGTAAATTAGTGCCTCATAACAAGACTTAGGATCCATTGTTTGATTAATATGCAGATGGAAGAAGCAATAGTCTACCCATTAGTGCCAAAGAAATGAATCAATATTCGACACTCTTTTTCGAACATGACCTCTATCCTGGAAAGAAAATTTCTTTAGGTAACATTCAATCTTTGGGAAAGACCGTACGACCATTCATAAAACCAACACAAGGTGTCACAGACTCCATATGGTTGGCAAATAAAGAGAGACAAAGTCTCGAGGACTTTTGTGAAAGCCCAACTGCTATAGGAGAACACAAACATTGTGTATCATCTTTAGAATCGATGATTGATCATGTCATTTCACATTTTGGGACGACAAAGATTAAGGCGATTTCAAGTACCTTTGTCCAAAATCAAGACCAATATGTTGTTGAGGAAGTGAAAAAAGTTGGAGACAATGCAGTGATGTGTCACAGATTAAATTTTGAAAAAGTTGTATTCAATTGCCACCAAGTGCAAGCAACAACAGCTTACGTGGTCTCATTAGTATCCCCTGATGGAACTAAAGCTAAAGCCTTAACAGTTTGTCACCATGATACAAAAGGTATGAATTCTGAGTTGCTTTATGAAGCTCTCAAAGTTGACCCTGGAACTGTTCCTGTTTGCCATTTCATCGGCAATAAGGCTGCTGCTTGGGTACCTAACCATTCTAATGACCATCTTTGTGTCATCTAGATGTTAACTTGTTGTGCATGTCATCTTTCTTATCAATAAAATCATGCTAAAATCACACTTCAAATATGAGCATTTTCAACTTCATGGAACTCTCATGTTCAAATTGGATTTGACTTTCATGTTCAAACTAGGTTTGTTTTAAAGTTATATATGCATGGAGAAATGTGACGTGCTAAGTATCAAATTTCATGTATTTCAAATAAAACTAGTTCTATTTAGAACTGTAAGTGTATATTTGCATGTGCTGGGAGTTTGGCATTGTACACTGATGTAAGTTCAACTTAATAATGAGAAAAAAGAATTGTGTTTGATATATTTTGTTGACAAATTGTGGATGGAAAAAAATCTATCCTTGGTAGGATTAAAATTACAGTTGGCCACAAATATATAGGTTGTTTATGAAGGAATTGTATTCAATCATAAATTCATAATTTATTTTTGAAGCTACTAAAAGTAAAATTACACTATAATTAAATTAGAAAAAAAAATTGTAGTCTATAGGTTGTTTATGAACAAAAAAATTACACTATAATTGTAATCTAAAGGTTGTTTATGAACAAAAAAATTGAACTATAATTAAATTAGAAAAAAGAGAAAGTAAAGAATTAAAAACAACTTTCTTAAAGTATCTTAGGATCATTAATGATTTTGCAAATAAAGAATGCAATAAGGATAACATACAAATGATTAACACAGTATCATTTTCTCAATGGTACTTGTCCATGTACAAAACAGAGAAAACGCTACACTAGAAAACACACATTCATTATATCAGTGAAAAACAGTGAAATGTCAATGGTTGTTGGAATATCAAAAGAGTAAAATCCTTTAATGAAGTGAAATTTTAACAACTCGGGTGGGATGCTATGCCATTGGTAAGAGCATAAAAATATGGACATAACTATTACCGATGTAAAATTAGTTACGGACTAATTATTTTTTTTAGGTGTTAATTACAAGTTCATTATCTTAGTTAAAAATTAATTGTTCTAGTTTGGATATATAAGTTTCATTATACCTACACTATTGTAATCATCTTTGTCATTTATTCAATACAAAAGTTATCTATATTTTCTTTTTCATGCAAGATATAAGCAAATGCTACAATAGCAGTAACACTAAATTTCTGCTTGAGGTACACAAGTTTACAAATTGGCATAAAAGTTTGTCCTAAGTTTCTCATCATTCTTTTTTGATAATTTCAACAATCCTAGAACAAATAATAATAATGAAAGTGGAATAGACAATACAGAATATATTCAAATATGCAAGGTTGATAGGTAGTGTTCAAACATAAGTAACAAACAAGTAGTAATAGTAGTAGTTGCCGTCGTGACCGTGGAATCGGAAGGAATACTTTATGATCTTATCTCAGTATTCAAGTGAGCCTAATGATGGTAGCCCAGAAACAATGTCATGAGATTCTGCACCAGTGTTATTCAGCCTTTGTCCAGAACTTGGACCAAGGGATTCAATGGCTTGTTCTCCCATTTTCTGAATATCTTCAGGAGAAAGTATTTTGATATACCAAACATTATTGACAAATGATCTACAAGAGGTTATCCACATACCAAAAGACAAGATGTCAAAAAACTTTAGTCAAGTGAAATAAATAATTACCTTTAGCATAGAAAATCAATATTCTGTATAGTATTGTATTGTATAAGTGTTTAATGGAGAAGCATGGTCAGTGTAAAATAATATTACACCGACATCCAATGAGAATTTATGATATTACTGCATAAGTTTACTTTGTTACTGCAATTTAAAAATAAATAAAAAATAAAAAAAGCAAAATGTTGGATTTTCATTGGACGTCGGTGTAAATCTAGTTTACACTGAGAGTGTGTCTCATTTTCTCATTGTATAATTTGAATTTTAAACTTACTCCCACGGATCGTCTCCAAGGAGAAGAACATCGTTCTCCCTGTCGACAAATACAAGCTGCCAGCCTGATCTAAGAGGATCTTCAAATTTCCCCTCAATTCCAAACATCTGAGCCAACTCCTCCCACAGCTCATGATAGCTGTTGAATCGCGAGATGTCAAGTGAGCGCCCTACGGAACCTACTTTGTATACCTTTGAAAAAGACAAAATAAAACAATCATTTTAAATAAAAGAAAGGCTCAAAAAAGCTTAAGCTAAGACTAATATACATGAATCAGACCTTTACAAATGTCGGCGTCTGGTTTTGGTTATCAATCTGCCCTGCACTTTGCAACAACTCCGATGAATCTTGCATGCAAGGATATGGAGAACCCTGGAAACCAGACTCCCCTAAAGGCATTGTGGATGCATCGGTGTCAGCAGATGCAGTAGTATAACGAGGGACAGTCGTAGGGAGCAGAAGACCAGATGAATCGATATTGACCCCAAACAGAATGGAATTTTGGGAATCTGAGTTGCAATGCGGTGGTACCATTGCCGTATCTCTTCCGGAATACTGCATGTGCGACATTGAAGAGTTGCCAATGGCATTGACCTGCGAAGGTGAATACTTTGAGGCCCATGATTGTTGAGGTAACTGTTCATTCAGCATAGAATGACCACTTCTGGATAAATTCAACAGATTGCCACTCCCTTCTGAACAAAGTGAACCGAGCATGTTTTGACTCGGCGAAACTGAAGCAGAAAACTTCATGCCTGTGTCTAAGTAATCTGGTTTTGAATATGATGGTGACGGCAAACTAGAGTGTTGCCTCTGATGGAGTGGATCACCTTGAATCAAAACCGAATCTTGATAACTGTGTTGTTGCTGTTGCGCTTGCTGCGTTTGGTTTTCACGATTGTTGTGTGCCAACACTTGGCCTTGTGGTTGCAGGATATTAGTCGATAAGGATTGTTGAATTGCTTGCTGCTGCTGAAGCTGCAAAGGACTGAGGTTTCCCGATTGTTGAAGATAATTGAAAGGCTGTTGAAAATTCATCATTTGTTGCCTCAATAGATCGACATTCCCTTGGTTCTGCAAACCAGCAGCGGCCAACATGGCTTGATATTGCTGATTTTGATCATTTCCGAGCAAAGTTGGACCCAGTCTCTGCTGCATCCAGGGCAACAATCCCGCACCTTGAAAATTCAGAGAATTAAGACCATGGTCTCCAGGACCACCTCTCAGCCACATTAGCCCTTCGTCTCTGCCATCTGTAACAACATCCTTTGTAAAGAAAGGAGACAAAAGAAGTATGTCCTCAAAACCACCACAGCCAATTCTCATAATGAGGGGGTAGGAGACACTTAGGACAATTAAATGTAAATGAGCATAATAAAATTCAAGCCCCTTGTGTTGTGGACACAACAAAAGGAGCAAATATGAATCATAAAAATCTTCATGTGACAAATTTAATATCTATATAGCACTGACACTTTAGATTGAAAGCATGACCAATGTTCGACACAAATACATGTAGTTATATTCAATTATTTACATTTCTTAAATAATTATCAATGTCTAAGTGTGAGTGTCAATATTGTGCCTAGTGTTTGTGTCAGTGCTTCATATCTTAATTAGCGTATAAAATAAACTATTAGCAAACATGAGTCTTCAAGATTCAATCAAAACATTTTCTTACATCATTAGATAGTGAGAAAGAAAATTATGGGGATAGGGGAAATATTTGGAAAAAAATATTCTATAGATGAAGGGGAAAGGTATGGTTGAGAAACTCTAAATATAAACACAACTACAAAATCTTAAACTGTCTTAACTACAAAAATGAGAAATTTCTTTTCTTTAATCCAAGTGTCACCATGACATTGATTCTATAGTGCCAATCACATTAAAAAGGAAGATAAGCAAATAAAAAAGTATTAAAAAATACGTACCAAGAAAAGAAGAAGTGCCAGGATGCCACGGTCGTTTCAATCGAAGGGGAAATAGTGATGGATACATTGGAAATGTAGTTAAAGGCTCAATCTCCCATAAAGATACCCGTGGCTGTCTCTCTCCAGCTGTCGATTCATCCCAACCGACCTATGCAGAATGGATAAAACAAGATAAACAGGTTAAGAATCTCCTTTTAAAAAATTGAATATGATTTGCGTTGCTGTACTATAGGTTGATAAAAAAAAAAGGAATACAAAAGTAAACTTTATGAAACAGGATTAGAAATTTCAGTGTTCTTGAAGGGTTTATGCATCAAACATGGTTTTTGAGAAAATCTTCATCTTTACACAGAATTCACATAACAGGTGTATAATGGCAGCCAAGTATACAAGGCTGCCAGTTGACACCCTAACAACATGGTGATCTCACTTACCTTAACAGACCGCCAATGAGAATTCGGCCACCGAGCAGGATCCATATCACTTATGCTAGTTATTGTACCCATGTACCTGCAAAACAAGGTGACTTGTTCATAAGTAAAAGTTACATAGTATGGTTCCACAATATCCAAGTATAATTAATATTTTGCCTTCAATTTCTGCTGCATAATCCTAAATAAACTTAGCTCTTTAGACAATATAGACGCATATGCCATATCAATCATTCTTTTAATAAATAAGCAATCTTCAAAGGCATAAATCATGTCATAAACATTTATGATTAATTATTATCTTTGAAAAATACTATTGAATGATATATTTTATAACAATAAATCCAGTGATTAGTAAACTTGCTTCCTTAAAGAGTATAGATGCAGATATCATATCAACCTCACAATACATTGGCAGTTTTAAAAGGTACAACTTCTGCCGTGCACAACTATAAATATTTCTACAATAATTGTCGCAAAATTAGATCTACAAATTAAAACAAAATCAATATATGCTTGAGAAAAGATATTTGATGGCAACAAGTACCTGCGCACACTTGATTCTTCAGTCTCAAAAAGCATCCTGAAACGCATACCAACAGAAACACGTGTATGGTACACAGCTTTGATATATTTTGAAAGTGGTATGACGAACTCGGATGGACTAGCCCTGCTCATGAAGTAGGTTGCAAAAGATGTGTTAGAATCTGTAATAAATAAGTATCAAAAGTAGAAATAAGAAGAAAAAAAACACAACCTTGGATTATAGAACACGGTGAAACAGCTATTAGTTGCTGCAGCATGAGCTGCAGCCGCAAGAAGTCCAATGTGCATACTATCACTGGAAAGAACTGATGATGGCATAACAGTTTGTGGCCGACTGGCACGGCGTATTCCCAAAAGAAGCTGATTTTTTTCATTCCTATCGATGAAAATACAAATAAAAACAATAAACAAGCAGTTTGCAGCATCCAAGGGAAGTATTCAGAAAGGTGAAACGAAAGGAATACCAAATGAAAAGCACAGAATCTCCAGCTACAAGTCTTTTGGCACTAACAAATACACTCCACCCAGTGGTAAGAAGGTGCCGTTTTGGCTGTCCTGAAATGATAAAGAAGTAATACACATCATATTGCGCGTATAATACAATCAAGTTAACAGAAGCTCCAATTTAAAAATAAATAAATATTTCCACCTAGTGTTATGTTTCTGTTTTATAATGGAAAAAACATCAACTTTGAACCATGAAAAAAAGGAAAATTCATTATTCATTATAGTAAATCTGTTTATAATGGAAACACCAACTTTGAACCAAGAAAAAGGGCAAATGTACTATTCACTGTTGTAAATTAAAACAAGGGGTAGAAAACCAAAAGGTTCTTTTTCAAGTAAATAGTTATTACAATTTACAACAGATAGCAGTTTTCTTTCCTTAAATATTACAAATTACATGCAAGATGCAACTAAACACGTGAGATAATTGATAAAAAGAAGTTCCGCTGAAAAGGTACAAAATAAAATCTAACATCACTAGCAAAGAAAAGAAGACCATTGAACACCAAACTTTTAGAACTTGATGTACAGAAGCAGATGCTCCTTACAAAAGGTAATTTGCCCAAACTTTTGGAACCTCCTTTACAAAAGTCGATGCTCCTTGGCAAAGGTAATTATGACATGCAACTACGTTTGTAAATTGTTTAGTTGAAGATTTGGATAACAGTGCATGCAGTTGCAGTAATATACAGAACCATTTCACTAATAGACTTTAGTAACAGAACCATTTCACTTCCCTATCAGATCAGATTCAGTTAGAATGATTCTAAAGTTGTTGATCTCTTCTCAATAAGGTAGTGAAAAGTAAGTAGCCCCAAAAGACTAATTTCTTACACTAGCAACGCACTTACAAATTGTTACTGCAAAGTTCCATATTAGCATATTGATTTGATTAAAAACCATGTCCAGGCCACTTATGTTTGGGTATTATTTATTGTAGAAAATATTTCTGATATAATTCAAAATTGTAAATAGAGTTCAAACACTAATATGTTTATATAGACTACTCTAGACCTAAGGGCCTTATTAATGGCCGAATACAATTATTACACATAATTACAGAATATACGCTATTTACGACATTCATGTTACACAAACTTGAGAGATCTGATAAATACACTACCTCATTTGCTCATAACAATTTAATTGATATTCGATGTAGCAGATGACAGCCACTACTAGAAACAGTCAGAATTTTAATGATAGCTATGAGCTAGCGTTTGATACCAATATTTTAGCAACAAATCTAATAAATCTAAATTTGGTGCTAGGTGTATTGATTTTTTTGGAAAGGGGGTGTGTGCGAGTTGTTTATTTCAAACAATAGATTGGACCCAACCAACTGCACTTTTTTCGTTATAACTAGGAAAATGTGCATGATCCGGCAAATGACTTACCACTAAATTGAGAAAAAAATAGTTAAGAACCATAACATTTCACGATTCATTGGTAAATCTACTTTGATTCTCTGTCAACCAATAATCTTGGAACATTACCATGGTTAAAGATAACCAGTTTGAAGTTTATACGCAGTGTAGTACTCTTTCGACAACTGTGTTAATACGGAAAATGGAATTTTTTCGATATAGAACACTCATGTCAATAAAATGACTTGAATTCTTTTTACGATGATAAATTGTAAAAACTGCCATTTAACATCTCCTTTTATAAAATGCGCAATTGATGACCTACGTATAAATTAATCAAAATTCTTTGAACTTGCAGAAAGAAAAAACAACTTTACAGACAATTACTTGCTAAAAATATAGTTTTGAATCTAAGAATTTTCAGACACATTCACAATATTCATTACAGGTATAAAAGAAAATTGCTAATAAGTACTAAGTTATATGCAACTGATTTTAATTCTAATTCTAATTCTAATTCTAATTCTAAGGCATGAGGAAAAAGCAGGTTTCCCACATATTCAAGTCACTAATGATATGCTAAACACCAATGACTACTAAATTGCCTTAACTAATTGCACATCGGGATTCTAGCAAAGGTCCCCTTCTAAATTTGAGAATCTTATTCTACAACTAACTTTTAACTAAACTGCAATAGGAATGCATAAGCAAGTCTCGCCGCCACAACTCAAGTAAAGTAATAACTCAACATGAAAAACAAGTTTTTGACAGCATATCGCAGCCTGTGATAAATCGGCACTGCACTACACATGCATAACATTAACAAACACAAATGGAAATCCCTAGCAAAGAATTCAACATAATAAAAATAGAGTAAACAAAAAATTAGAAACTCACCCCGAAAAATATGTCGAAACTTCCACTCAGTGTCATGGAGATCCCTAGCAATTAGTTCTTGTGCAGGAGGCTGCTGTGAGAAATCCTATACAGCCCAAAATAGAATAGAAATGTATCCATATCAAACAAGAATCAAACAGAAATAAAAATAATTAAGGACACTACCAATGGAGGAAAAACTTTCTCAGCTGCACGACGAGGAACAGAGAACCCTCCATGTGTGCTGGTATCACTCGCCGTCAATGTCTTGCAAAAATAATTTGATGGCTGCTTACTTGGAATCCCCAATTCCATAGGTAGAAACGTATCTTTCTGCTCTTGCTACAACCACAATTACAAACACATTTTCAGCCAAATCTCGCATTACAAACAAACAAGCTGTCATCAAAGAATAAAAAGATACCGGAGTCAACGGCTGTAGTGTCATTTGAGCATACACTTCATCAGTTTCAACATCTGCCTGAAAATTAACACATGCTCTAGTTGACTAAGCTCACTTTCATGAGATAAAACAAACTCAACTATTGCAATTCATAAGTCGTAACTTGATGAAAGAATATAATACTCACATGCATTGTAACATTATGAAGTTGGCATATCAACTGAGGCGGCAAGCTCGGGTAATTCGGTATTTGACCATCAATTTCTCTGTTGGTTGTGGCAGCAACCTACAATCATTTTTCATGAAAAGCTCAACTCAACTTCCAATGACAAAAAATTAAGAAAAAAAAAACAACCAAATTCTAACTAGATAGAGACTCTTTCAATCCAAAATTGAAACAATAAGGAGTATAAAAAAAGCACCTGCTCACTATGACCTTGAGGGAAGTAAACTACACGAGTCCCTGCAGTTGGTAGGGACACCAATGGACCCGCACATGCATGCCATAGCTCAGAATTCAAACACTTCTTCTCCCCTCCTACATTATAATTCAACACATCATCAAATTATCTCAATCAAAAAAGGAAACAACAATGAATGTTGAAGTATAAACAAAAGGAGTTTTTGAAAGTGACACATACTATTTATCACATATACTATTTATGATTTATCTACATGTATATAAAACTTGAAGTTGAAGCCCCCACAACAAAGAGCTCAGAATAGGGAGAAAAATAAAATGTTTTTAAGGGAGAAAATTGAGTTGATACCTTCATGTCCTTGCTGACTCATTCCTGATGTTGAAAGCTTCATAAGAAGCTTTATTACCTTTTTTTTTCTCCTCTTTTTAAAGACACAAAATTTAGCAATTACACAAACACATGGAACCCTAGCTTGGAGCCCCCATCCTCAATTTCCTCAAAACTATTATTACATTCACTCATACCACCGTCCCACTTTCCAATGTACTCCATCCCCACACACACAAAAAAACACTAATTTCTAGTAAAATCAAACATTACCCAAAAGAACTAACAAGATGGGATCCATTAATAAGTGCAAAATGATGAAGAAACTAAAGAACCCCACCAAACTAAAAAGAAGAAGAAAAAAAGTGAGGACCCTGCTTTGAAACTTAAAGGGTTTGTAGAAGAACAATAAGATGAAGAAAAAGAAGAAGCAGGGTCAATTGTTTATGCTAAATAGTATCAAGCAAATTGATGACCCTTATGACCAAAAAGTGGAACCCAAATGAAACCAAGCTTCAACATCATCAATAACAACAAAAAAGGTGACACTTTGTTCGAGATCGCCATGAAAGTAACAGAAGAGAATGAATTTTGTGAAGAATATATTATGAATGTGAATGACTGAAGCAGCAAAAAAAAATGAACAAGTGATGAAGTAAAGTGTTTTTCTTTTGTGGCCAATCACTTTCTGATTGAGACACAAGTGAGGGATTTTTGGGTTTGAAATGCACAGTAAAGAAAGAGGAAAAAAAAAGTTAAAGGAAGAGTCTTTGCCATTTATAAAGGGGGGTCCCGACACAAATGGGACATGGGTGCAGAGGTGAGAAGAGAGAGAAAGTGTGTGTTGGGGTGGATAAATATGGACCGTTGGATTTTCCGTACGTGTGAATCTTGACGGTTGGTTTTTAGTTGATTTGACAGGAAGCATGTGCCACCATCCTTCAGTGGTCGTTGTCAGAGTACGGAGTATTTGCTACGAAAATTGTAAATTATTGTTGATATTCTTTCGCACTAAATCATTCATTTGTTAAAAATACTAGATTATTTTAAAATAAATGTTTTTTTTATGTTTTTTAATAACATTTTAAGATAATTTATGTTATACTCTTAAAAAAAAACTTAACAGTATCTTTAATTTTTTAATTAATAAATGTATTATTTTTCTCACATTAGTATTAATATATTATATATTAAGTTGATCAAATTATTTATATTAAGATTTATTTTAATTTCATTTTTTTTAATTAAATAAATTATTTTAATTCGTATATTTTAATTCAAATAAAAATTATTATCAATTTAAAAGTTCATAACACATTTCTTTGCTCTCGTAAAATTGCTTTATCGTCGTATGAAATCATTATCTTCCGTCGTTCTTTCGCCGTTGTGAGAAAAAAATTTCACCTTCTTCCATTGCTCCAAGAACATTATTTATCTATCTCACTCTCAATTTGCTTGTGTTTGTATGTTGTCGTTGACCATATAATATCATTGTCATGTAGTCATTTTCTGATTTGTCTTTATTTCTTAATGAACTGTAGATAATAAAAAAAAATGGTAAAAATAAAGTGCGGCGAAAAAATAATGGAAAAATAGAAGAAATTTAATTATTTTTTATATATAATTTAATAAATAAATATTAATTATTTTAAAATAGAACAAAAATATAAAATTTTAAAATTTAGTGGTGTTAAATTTAAATTATGATACAAGTTACTAATACATGACATATCATTAAACTATTAATTATTTAATTTGACAATACAAAAACATATTAATTTTCAATTACACCATAAAATATCCCCATATTTTAATATATTATTTGTAAATTTTAATTTAATTAATAAATTTTAATATTATTAAATAAAATATTATATCTCAAATTCAAAATCTTCCAATTCACATGTACTATTTTCTTTATTTTTCCAAAAATAATAATATCTCAATATATATATTGCATAAATGCTTGGTTTTACCGGTAGAATTTCATACATCTAAATTATACTTCTCTCAATTGAATAGAAGGTTTATTAGTAAAAAAAAATGAATTGTAGACTAAAATATATATCAAATTATGATATTAAAAATAAAATACTGATCACATGGTAAGATGAAGGAAGTTCTTCACCATATATAGGCGAACTTCACATTTATTTTCCTTCTTGTCACACAAGATGTCTTGAATCTAACTAGCTAATTTCATAGATGTCTTGAATCTAACTAGCTAATTTCTTAGATGTCTTGAATCTAACACATGTGGATTTTCATTAAAATTAGGCTAGAATTTAAATAAATAAATAAATACTTGAGTGATCACAAGATTTAGAAACATATATCTAAAATTATGTCATTTAATTATTTGAAAAATGCATATTATTTAATTCTTTTTCCTATTTATTTATTTTTTATTTTTGTGATTGTGCACAAATCTTATTACCACACAAAATATTTCTCAAAATTACAATTTATTTGGTTCTAACAATTGTGACGTGTATTACTTGATATATTTTTTTTTTACTTAAAAACGATATTCATTCATATTAAAAAAATACATCGATTGAGAACAATACAAATTGTTTAAAAACGAAAATACGATGAATATGCGAACAAACTCACACGCCAAAATTAATTTTATAAAACGAAAAAATATTTATAAATTTGACAAAATTAAAGTGACGGAAATACACATACATCCGGATCTGCAACATTAAGTACGTTGAAGTCATTGATTGAATATGTCTGATTTAGATCGAAGTTATAATATGTCAATTTAAATAAAATGAACATCGCACCAAGACGAAAAATACAAAACAACGTCACACGTAATTAGCGAGATAACAAAAAAAAATTGTGTAAAAATCAAGTATTTGTGTAAAATTATATAGAAAAAAAAATAATATAAAGAGATTATATCGGATAAAAAATAGTCTAAAATCAATTCTCTTTGATCAAGATGAAGAAAGAGAACAGAACTAAAAGTATGAGAGTTAGATTTTGATCGTTTTCCATGTTATAAATTATGAAAATCTAAAATTTCATGCATTAAATTTGAATCAATAATTATAACTCTATTTGAAAATCTAAATTGTGTTCTTCATCACTCTAGAGATATAAATATTTTCAATTATTATTCTTCAAGATATGTATACTAGCTATTCATTACGACACTCTTAATTACTCTTAGTTCTTTTGTTAAAAAAAAAACATATATGCAAAAAAGTGTTTATGTTTCGAATTTAATAATTGTATAGTTATAGTATAAATAAGTTATAGGTAAACGATCAGAAGTAAAAAATGGTGGAGAAAAGGCGTAGATATATAGGTTACACCATTAACCTCCGCAAACTTCTCCATGGTTGCACCTTTAAGAAAAAGCCATGGGGACTGAAAATTTGAGGGTTAACGTTTAACTCAACAAAGTTTAGGGTACCACTAATTTATCGCAAGAGGAATGACAAATGAAGATGCCAAGAAAGAACTATACTCCCTAATTGTTATCGTTTCTTTTGTGGAAATTACATAAAGGAATAGTTCAAAGGGTTGTGCACCAAGATAATACATAATTTGAAGACTTGAGAACCATATATTTTATTTTTATGTGTTAATACTTTTTCTTTTTTACAAAAGAGGAAAATAAATATACATATAATTGCAAAAATAATACTTTTTGTACATAAATACTTTTTTGCAAATATTTGTTTGATTGCCATCCATAATACTATATTATTTTTTTCTAGTGACTTATCATGCTTCACTAAATTAAATTTATTTAGTATAGTATTAATCAAATTGTAGTAATATATATATATATATATATTGTTAGATTTGATATTTTTATAGTAATTTGTATTCGGATATTATATCTCTACTTCATATATAGAATTTATTAAAGGTGTTTGTCACTTTATTTATCGACCATAAAAAGCGAAAATATTTTTATTTTAACACGACTGTCAATTTGTGGTCATCTTAATTCATAAGATCACATCTCTGAGTTAAGTAATAATGTTTGTCACTTCATCTATTCACCATACAAAAGAATGGAGATTTAATCTAACACCACTACCATCATTTTTTTTTTTTTTTAAAAATCAAAGAGGAGAAAATATAAAGGTCTATTTAGTTTGAATAAAAAGTATTTTGTTTGTTTTTTTAAGTTCAAAACTACCACATACATTGTATATTCACTATACTTCAAGTTTGTAAAAAAGATAGAAAATATAATAATATTGTTTTATACAAATCCCTTATAAACAAATAATAAATTTAGTAAAATAAAGTCACACTTTTATATTTAAAAATAGTATATATATAATACAAATTTTCTTATTTTCTCTCTCCTCTCATTTCTATTTTTAGAAGGGGATGAAAATTGATAAAATCCTCTTATAGAATTATTTTAAGATAGTAATTTCAAACTTTCAACGTTGTACTTACCATATACATCCAAATATCAAATAAAATATTATTTCTTGCTGCCATGTTGATACTCTTTTCTAAAAACAAAACTTAATTATATGAAAAATATATTATATCAGTGTGAAATACATGTATTAAATTTATTAACAAAATGTGTTTAAGTATTAGTTTTGATTAACAAATGTAAATATTATTATATTAAATATTATATTTTAGTTCTAACCAAAAACATCGTATATGTATTTAATTTTATAGTGATATTTATCATCTTGTCACAAAAATAAAAATGACTAAAACAACAATTAAATTTAATTGATATAATTTTATATATTTCTTTTAATTTTTTAAGTAAAAATTGACAACGTGAGATGTTTGAACTAATGTGACATATGCTACGATAATGTAAAATGATTAACACCCATGAAATTGAAATAAAACGCAATAAAAACTTAATTTTCAACTCCTATTTTTTTTTATATTTTAAATTTAATTAATGACATATAAATAATCAATACATCTAGATGATTCCATATTATATAATTGTATATCACGTCACTAAAAATATGTCAATTTTGTATTCTTTAATTCAAAAATCTAAATGAGGGACCAAAAATAAAAAGACAATTTCCATAAATTGATTATAATAAAGGGATCAAAACAGCAATTAAACATATATATATATATATATATATATATATATATATATATATATATATATTTATTCGAATTTAATTTGGATTGAGTAGTACACAATTCTACATACCTATTTCTAGAGTAAAGATTATCCACCGATTACGAACGCTTTGTTAAGATTTATACAATCCAATCCAATGTAACCCTCTCTTACCAATAATTTAGTAATTATAAGCACTCATGTGTGCAATTCTTTTTTTTTTCTTTTCTTTCTTTCTTTTCTTACAAAGGAGCCATATTCAAGATATCCTAGAACCATTTTGAAGGTATATATATATATATAATACAAATTAGAATAAGCATCTACGTAGACATACACAACTCCAACTAACAAATCTGAGTTATAAGCTTTGACAACTCAATCGAAGCATATATAAATATCTAACAACAATATAAACACATTGAAAATATTTGGCATATAACTTCGAGAGACAACAAAGAAGAAAACAAACAATGAAAATTAAACAGCATGATGAAGACATGAAAAGGTGATACATATAATATTTGATTTCGAAGTACAACTCACTTATTTGAAGTAAGACAAAACAGAAGAAATGAAACTGATTTTATTCAAACAATATAAAAAAGACTGAAATGGAAAAACACTTAAGAGTCTTTTGGTTGAGACTCGTTATGATCAGTGCGAGTGGAGTGATTCCATTGCATGACATTGAGATCCATTGGAAAAGAAGAAGACAGCATTTGTTGATTCATCTCAGTTTGACTGGGACCCACACCACCAGATCCTGAAGCCATAAAAGCATTGTTGTTGGGTGCAAAATGAGTAGGGATGAGACCACCATAGGTTGAATCATCACCTTCAAACTCACGAACTTGTCCATTAATTTGGATCAAACGATGAAACTCAAAGCTCTTAATAAGAGCAACAGAAACAACAACAGAACCAGCAGACATAACTCTCCCTCCAATAACACCACCAAAGACTTGTCTACGAGTGCCATCAAGAAAAACAGAAAAAGAAGAACATGGAGGGTTGATGATGAAACGAGGAGGTATATATCCACAATTAGGATTAATATAAGTACCAGAGAGTGATAACATGTTGAAGGGTCCTTGAATAGGAAAAGCAGGGGTATGAGTAAGTGGATGGAGAAGAGTAACATCAGTGACAGGACCCAAACCACTTAAAACAACGATACCAGCTTGATGGAAACGAGCCAAGTTGATTAGACTCTCCACGATATCTTCTCCACAAGATATCTCAATCAGAATTGGTTCAATGAATGCTTCAATGTTTTCATTCAAAATCACAGGTGGTTTCATCATGGTTGAGGATTCAATTAGATCCTCCTCTGTTTCTGGTGGCAGCATGAAATTTTCGTTGGTGGTTTGAGAATCCATGTGAACTCTCTTGGCTCCCACGGTGGTGGAGTTGTCAAATGTAATGGGTCTTTTATCTGAGGATTGGTTGTTGGAGTTTGGAGCAGACATTGTTGGAGATATGTTTTTGTTTTAAGGAAGAGAGTAACTATTTATAGTACTTGTCTTCAATGTGAGAGATGTGGACCCTACCTGTTGAATCCACGTTGAATTAAAATTTTCCTTCTGGATTACTCTGACTAAGTTAAAAACAGACAAATTTGTTAACTCACGTGCAACACGAGATTTGTTTTACTAAAAATAATTTTATAATTAAAATATTTGAAACTTGTATTTTTTTTAAAATTTAAAATTTAATTTTTTAAATATAAATATCTAATTTTGATTTCTTTAATAAGTAATAATATCTTGGTGTAGTAGCAATAAAGTTGCACTTTCCCGCCTAAACTCATTGCTATCCCTTTTTATTTGGCAGTTAATGACAATGTTGGTGGCCTTTAATTGTGGTTTAATTTCCTTAATGTGTATTTTCCTTTTTCATCTTCTCGAGAGAATAGGAATGACCAAGTAGTCTACTTATTATTATTTTTTTACAAGAAACTCAATGTCACATATTATTTTATATAAATGTATTCTTTGAATACATTTTTTTGGGTACAATTGAATACATTAATATTATATAGATTTAAATGTATTTTTTTATATAATTTTCTTAATTTTAAAATTAACTTTTTAGTTTTTTTATTAATTAACTTTCAAAATTATTTTGATTTCGATTACCTTTTTTATGATGTGACACTTTTATTAATGACATAACATTTAGAACTTGGATAATATTTGTGAGTTCGATAAAATATTTTTCATGTCATTACTATTATAATTAATTTTATTTATATATTAAAATATTTACATAAAGTGTTTAAAATTTATCTACTTTTTTATAAATTTTTTTCAACAATTTTAAAATATTTATACCAAATACTTAAAATTTTATTTTTAATATTTAAATTTATTAATTTTGATATTATTCAATATTTATTTTAATTATAAATTAAAATATTTAAAATTAAAGTAAAATCTTAAATTATCTAAATAAAATATTTAAAATTTATTTTTATCTACAATAATTTAAAATTTTAAAATATTTTGATAAAAAAAGATTTAAATTTTATTTTATTTTATTTTTAATATATAAATATTTTTTAATATTCTAATATATAAATAAAATTAATTAAAACAATAATGAAATGAAAAATATTTTATCCAACTGATCTCAAATATTATTTAAGTGATGACATGTCATTAATAAGAATGTCACATCATAAAAATCTGCAGGGATAAAAATATCTCAAAAAATTAGTTAATAAGAGACCAAAAAATCAATTTTAGAAATGAATAAACTACAAATATATTTTGGTTAGAAACCTACCGTGCATTTAAGCCATTTATATATTTTTTTAAAGAAAATATAATTTATATGTTGTATTATATATTTTTGTGTCTTTTATATGTCCATATTTTTTTATTCTTAATATAAGGTATGTATAAACTACTAATTTTTTTTAATTCTTAATATAAGGTATGTATTAACTAAATGATTCTAAAAAGTTGTAGCTTATATAAACTTAAATACTAATTAATAATAATGCAATGAAAAATAGAGAAAAATATAACAATTTTGAAATGTGATTTTATTTTTGCAAAGTATTGTAATAAATAATGCATAAATAATGAAGAGTATGTATAACTAATCACGAAAAAATAAAATTATTATAAAAATTATCACGTTGAACGTATGATCGAGAATATATATATATATAGAATCAGAGTTATTTGTTGAACATCATATGACTCATATTAAATCTCTTCAAATTGGATTTAAAACATAAAACCAAGAAAAGAGTTATCTTATATTTACTTAATGAATTTGATTTGGTAACAGACTAACAGCATAGATTGCGTAATTTTTGACAAGAGGTGAAATGGTAGAGAAAGATAAAGAGAGACATAAAGTTGATATGAAATATTAAGTTTCAAAAGTTCAGCACTTCAAAATTAATTTTTATTTTTTCACTTGAAAATTAATTACCAAAAATAAAAATCATTAATTGATTGCATCATTTTTTAACATCGTGTTTCACAGGATATACATGTATTACAAATTACAAAACTGTTAAAACTTTGAAATTTATTTTTATAATCAACAATTGCAACTCTATTTTTAGATTCTAAAATTTATTTTTCTTTTTATATTTTTAAATTATCATATTCTTTAAGATATATAAACATATTAGCTATTCATTATTACTAGCTACCGTACAATGCACAGTGGTTAAAATAAAATAAAAATGTAGTAATATACATTAGTAAGTGTAATACAAAAGATAAATACAATCATATAAAAAAAATGTGGTAATATGTGCAATATTTTTAAAACATTAAATGTTATGCATATAAGTTATCAAATGTAATACAAGAAAGAAAAACAATCATATCATAAAAAATAAACACAAAAATTGTATAGTAATTTATTTTACATTAATTTAAAATACTTCTTTATAAACAATATTTGGTGTAATGTTTGAATCACAACCTTCATCATCAATCATTAGGATCTTCAAACTCTTTCTTATTGTCATTTTTGAATTTGCAACATATAGTTGTCCACGTGAGAAAATATTCATTGGAATATATAATCCTACATAGTTTAAAAATTGTTCTTGACTTTTGTTGATAATCATTGCAAAGAAAACGACTAAAGGAAATTGCTTTTGCTGAAATTTGAATGAAATTATGAGATCAGAAGGTGTCAACGACAATCCAGATATATAAACTTCATTTCCAATATAGCTTATGTGGTCGATAACATGATGGAGAGCGTGTGATTGATAGCATGAACAATATCATTACTAGGGGCCAATATAGCTTTGTCTTAAAAATATGATGGATCATTCATGTTAACCAAAAACGATGGGTAAATGGCATCAACATAGAAGTCAATGAATAACCCGAACTTCGTAATAGCAAATCATCTGGTAGTTCTTTCATGATATTGTCATTGTTTTCTTCACCAATTGTACCATCACCAATTCCTAACACCCAATCATAAAAATTTATTTTTTTTGAGTAAGTTATGTGGTCGAAATACCATGAAGAAGTCTCGTATTTGTGCGTAATGTCATGACTTCACAAAAATTCCATAGATATGATGAATTAATAGTAACATGAACAACGTCTTGTCTTGTTGCTTTTGGAATAATTTGAAAAAAAAATCTAAAATATCCACTTAATACAACAACCTTGCCTTTGAATGGAATATCCAACTTTTGATCTTTTTGGTCACAAATCACATCTCTAAAATTCCTATCTAAGAGCCTCGAAACAATGTTTATGAGTCATTGGTGCCTCATTCCATAGAATGAGTTTTGTCCTCGCAATCAACTATGCAAGTGGACTATTCTGAGTTACGCTGCAAGTTGAATATTCATCAACTTCTAGTGGAATATTAAACCTTGAATGTGCGTTTCTACCTCCAAGAATAAGTAAAGCTCCAACACCACTTGACGAGTCAAACTTTTACTATTAATATACAAAAATGATTCAACCTGTGCTAGAACAAAAGTTTTAAGTTCATACTTTGACAATTACATATCTGCAACATCAATAATATATGGTTCAAAAAATTAGTGTGATCACAAATGTAATTTTCAATTAGTAAAGATTTTACATATTAAATTAACGTGGCATAAAAAATAATTATAATTATACCATATATTACATACTTGAAAAATTGTAAATTTTTTCGTTGTCTATACAAAATATCATCGCTCAAATATTCTCATATTTTGTTGAAAACAAATTCCCATCTTGTAATTTGGTCTGATATGAGTAAGGTTGCAAAAATTTTTCTCAAATAATAACTCATATCTGAACAGCTTGACTCTACAATTGCATGGATGTATTTTTTGTCATCATTTAGCATACCTCTATTAAAGCATACTTCCTTAAATGTCTTTATAAACCACATTATCCACTATTTTAATATCTTGGAAACTTTCAGGCCTTCTAACATAATTCAACAACATGCTCAAATAAAATATTTCATGTCATCCTTGTGGTAACCATTCCAATTGTAAATCCTTTTTTCTTAGGACAATAGTATAATCTTACTTTAGATGTCTTTTACTCTTATTCATTCTTTGTTATTTTGTACTCCATCTCTTTCACAAAGTCATTTTAATAAAAAAATAATACGATTCTCAATTTTTAATGTAATTTTAATTATTATTTTTTAATTGTACCCTTCAATTATTACTGTTGAAATGTTAATTTCAATGCATTCACTCTATAGCTACCTCAAATAATTGACTAAAATATATAGCTCTCAATTAGGAAGTGGTTGCAATATAGCTACCTCCAATTCATAGTTTTCTTGCAAAAAACAAAGAAAATTTCAAATCAATTTCGAGAAAAACAAATAAAACGATAATTAACAAAACAAAAATTATATGCTTACTGATAATACATTTTGAACTGAAAGAAAATATATAATTCAAAATAAATCAATAAACTTATAACCATCCATTGATACATAAAAGCAAACAATAGCATAATTCATAAAATATCTATATGAATTGCACACAAAAACATGGAATAAGAAAAACTACTACAAAATAACATAAAAATATAGTTATCATTAGTGAAGTGCCAAAAGTTAGCACATTACTTTCATGCATATCCTCTAAATACATTGATGCATTGAAACTAATAATTGTTCAACATGAACTAAATAAAATGAAACTAAAACAAAAAAGAAATTATACAAATAAAGAGAAAAACATGAGATATATTATTGTTGTTTGCAAAACTGAGATAAGTTATTAATTACCAAATAAACTTGAACTCACATGATTCAATCTAGATGAACAAGAATTCAATAAGAACAGAATAATGCACACAAAATATTACTCCATCACTTTAATTTACTCAAATAGATAATGTCATATGGTAATAATTGCTGAGCTTGAAAATAGGAACGCAATGAGAATTGATGAGAGAATAAAGCAACAAAGAGTTTCTTACTTGATTTCCTTCCTATATTATACAAAAAAATAAGATTTTTTGTTTTGAAAAAAGACATAATTAATTGATCCACTATGCATCATTTTTTGGGGCTAGTAACTTTACCATGATCAACAGAGAAATAAAAACCTTTAACATGTTCAACTTTCAATAAAAAGAATTTCAATGAATTTGAATTAATAGTAATTAGATTAATTAATAATTAAATAAAAATTTAATTGCACTATTAATAGAAACTTAAAATATATCTTTCGATGATCGTCAATTGACAAATTTGCCATAAAATTATTCTTATAATATCATTATGTATATAGATAGATTCAGATGTTAGATGCTTGGATATTAATTGTGTTGAGACACAAATTCGAAGTTGAGATACTCTTATTTTTTTAACATTAATGTATGACCGGTGTTGTTAAACTATTTAAAACAAAAGAAAAAACTATTTATTTAGGAGAAAAATAAAATCTAATATTTTATGTAAATATATTTTAGTCTTTATAAATTTTAGCTTTTCAATTTTAGTTCATGTAATATACAAGTATAATTTTTAATCTTTATAAAATTATCATGCATACAGTTTTAATCATTGATGTTAGGTCAACATATATTTTTAAATGAATTTTTACAGACATGTTTACAACAATATGAAAAATCTCTCCACTAAAGTTGAGCTCAAATTTTGATTTTTCAGTCTATATTCCTATTACTTTTATCTTGAGCCTTTACATTTAAAAAATTCTAAATTTTTGTAAATGAATTTTTGATAATGTTCTAAACATATTTACAAAAAATTATTTAAAATTTTTAAAATTGAAGAAGAATTAAACTTGTTTTGTTTCATCAAGGACTACAATTGTATGTTGGATAATTTTATAGAGACTAAAATTGTATTTTTATTTTACGATAACTAAAATGAAGATGTTAAAATTTTATAGGAATTAAAAATATATTTCAATATTTTTGTATATTGTGAGTATATATGGATACTAAACTATATTGTATTAATTTAATTAAAATGCCACTCCTAGAAAAATTAAAATACCGATAGATATTAGAAATTGAAGAAAAATGAACTTGTCTTTTATTAAATTGCTAGTTGTTAAAGACACCAAAGTTATAATCCAATTTCATGTTTTATCTTTGATTTTTGTCAATAATTTAATTTCTTTCGACATTTTATACAATTTAGTAGGTCGGATATGGATAAAATATTGGTTGTGCAATCGAAAATCGAATTAGGAATCTAGAATGATTGTACATTTTTTTTATTGATGGTATTTAATCTACTTTTGAATATCTAATCAACTACATGCATTTTTTTTTATGAGAGGATATATTGATTTATATTTTATGTGGAACCAAAATACATGCATTTTATAAATTAAAATATGAATTTTTTTAATGATCGAAAAATAAACCATCAAAATATAAATAAATACATATACATATTTTGTAATTTATCAAAGCTTTAAATTTAAGTCATTTATTAAAAACAATATTTATATTTTCTTCGTTTTTAGTAAATTATCTAAGTCCCATACGTGTTTGTAAATTTCACCGATAGACAATCTTTACAACAATAAATAAATTGTGTGAACTAAAACTGTTAACCCTTAATTAAGATACATGCAACTTGATTCTATTTAATTTGTCCGAATTTATTTATGTAAATTGCGAGAGTTGCAAGGATATAATAAAAAATTAGATCGTAGATTTCTAGTGTTGCACGGGTCAAATACATTTATGCAATTAAATATATATCTAATATTAGTTAATAATATATAATACAATATTAAAAGTTAAATAATATGTATCAACAACAAAATTCATATATTAAAAATTTTGATTTTTTTTATAACTACGTTAGAAGTAATATTTGTGTGTTAATAAAATTTTAAAATCATTCTTAAACATAATTTTTGACGTTGCAAAAATATAATTTATCATTTGAGAACATCTATTATAAAAATATATGTTAAAAATTGAACATGAATGATATTAAACATAAAAACTTGGAAAAGATGAAAGTATTGATTAAAGGTCTAAATTCCAATTAAAAAAATAAAAAGAAAAGACTACAATACTCCCTCTATTCTTTATTATAATAAAATTTAATTAATTGCCCGTTTATTAAGAAATTCAAGCAAAGTTAATAATTTTTTTTGATTTAGTAAAATATATATATATACATAATATATATATATATATATATATATATATATTTACAAAAATGTCCTTATTTATTTTTTGAGCCTTTTCCACTTATCACTCTCTTCCTAACAACTAGCTAGGCATCCTGAAATTTTTTCTGGAATTATTCAAACAATGTATAGAAAATTGTTACAAAAATTTAATGAAGGATATTATAAGAATGATATAATTAAAAGTTGAAAAGTCAATTAAAATTGCTTATAATAAGGAAGAAGAAAAAGTTGGACTTTTTTCTTTTTATTTTAATAAATAACGGTGGGAGAATTCGTTATGATGTCTCTATTTTTGCTTTTTATTTTCTCTTTCTAATACTATAATTTTGAAAAGTTTTAGAATGTATATATAGAATATTTAAAGCTATTAAATGTGATATTTATTATGTTTATATTCGCAAAACTTTAATAATGGAAAAAAAAAATGAAGAGGGTGAAAAACGGTGATGATAGACATTGAAAATAGGATAGCGAATGAAATATTAATAACATATGCTAGCACACTAAAAATGAATGACTCACACACTAATCAATGAGATAACAATTAATGTCGTCATGATTGTTATTTTTACCAACACATGTACTGATAATTACTTTTCATTGTCATGCATGCACGCACAATTACTCATTGTAGTGTATATTTTTTTTAGAACCACAACTTTTGGGACATAACTTTTTTACAGTTACTACTAAATTTTCACTATTTTTTAAAATAGTGAAAAACACTCCATCAAATAATAAATAAGTGTCACTTCGCCGCTATGTTACCTTGGTATTATGAAGGGAGATGAATTTATTTATAATCTTATAATCATTTGAGATGAAACACAAATGTATAAAAACAAAATAAACTTGGACGCCAAGCAATGCAAACTTGTATTGTGATGTGATATGCCCTTGTGAACCATTTTCAAATAAATTGGTTCAACCAATTTATAGATGAGTTTTCGTGTGTTCGTGACAAAAAAATAAAGCCAGTTTTAGAAGTATAAGAATTGACAATAAATATTAGGGCATATACACGTTGCTATTATTAAGGAAATAAAAAGCGCCAAAAATGAATTAGAAATTAGGGTTTTGACAATTAGAGTTTGGAGACCTTATTAGTATTAGATATATAAAGATCTTTTCTTAAGTATTAGATATAAAAATATTTTCTTCTTATTTTGTTTCATTACGTCAAGTGTTTCTTTTTGTTCTAAAAAGCTAGAGGTGTGCAATTTTTTGCACTTGAAAATTAAAAAAAAAAAAAAACTTAATTGTTGAAAAAAAAGGCCTAATCCAATATTTTCATTTGATGCGAGAGTTTTCACTTTTCATCTAATTTTTAAGCTAATAACATCACATCATTTACTAGTAATACTCTCATGTAAATGATGGAAATTAACAAGAATAAACTTTTTAAAAAGAAATAAGTTTTCTCATCTCATTTTAAAAAATATGAACAAAATGAGCACAATATTGGAATCTGTTCTCTTTAATTAAATTTACTGTTGTTTTTCAAAAAAAAAATATCTTTCAAATTAACATGCTTCATTAAGAGAAAATAATTGAAAATGATAACGGAGCTGAAAAACATTAAATATTCCATTTCATTTTTTTATAATTAAATTCCAAAAAAAAAAAAAGGTAAAGTCAATTTATTTTGTTTTCTCCTAATTATATTCCAAATATTTTAAGGAATAATTTGAATTTCATACGAGACAGTTGTAAATAACACTGTTACTAATAATAATTTTTTCTTCTATTTTTTTTTTAAATTCCAAATAACTTCACATAGATAAAGTAATAAAAATAAATAATTTGATTTATTTTAAAAGATAAATAATTCGGATTTATTTCCACATAGAAGAAAATGTATGCTTCTTCTCTCTTACTCTGTGTCGTTCATACTCATTTCGTGATTTTTCACATATTCAAAATATTATATAAATAAAAAACAAATACTATTTTTATTAAATTATTAAGTATTAAATTTTTTATTACAAAATATATTATAATTAATTCAAAATGGTTTCGTTATCCGATTCCAAACAAAAAAGACCTTTTACAAAAATTACACTCTTCGTCTGTATTTTCAAAATTTGACATGAAATCAGGATTTTGGCAAATACAAATTGATCCAAAAGATCGATATAAAACAGCTTTTACGGTCCCTTTTGGTCAATATGAGTGGACGGTAATGCCCTTTGGATTAAAGAATGCCCCTTCAGAGTTCCAAAGAATTATGAATGAAATCTTTAATCCATTCTCAAAATTTTGCATTGTCTATATTGATGATGTCTTAATATTCTCTGAAAACATTGAGCAACATTTCAAACATCTTAGAACATTTTTAATGATTACTAAGAAAAATGGATTAGTTGTTTCAAAATCCAAAATTTCTCTTTTTCAAACAAAAATCCGTTTCCTAGGACACTATATCTCTCGGGGTACTATCACCCCTATTGAAAGATCCCTATCTTTCGCCGATAAATTTCCTGACAAAATCCTTGACAAAACACAATTACAAAGGTTTTTAGGATCTTTGAACTATGTACTAGATTTCTGTCCTAACATTAATAGGATAGCAAAACCTCTCCACGATAGATTAAAGAAAAAACCTGTCGCTTGGACTGACGAACACACAAAAACTGTACAAGCAATCAAGAAACAAGTCAAACAAATACCTTGCCTACACCTAGCTGACCCTTTAGCCCAAAAAATTGTTGAAACGGATGCTTCGGATATCGGATATGGGGGTATTCTAAAACAAAAAACAAATGATAGAGAATGCATTGTACAGTTTACATCTGCACATTGGAATGATTGCCAAAAGAATTACTCTACCATTAAAAAGGAAATTCTTTCAATTGTCATGTGCATTACAAAATTTCAAAGCGATTTACTCAACCAAAAATTTTTACTTCGAATTGATTGTAAATCTGCAAAAGAAGTTTTACAAAAAGATGTTCAAAACATTGCATCAAAACAAATTTTTGCCAGATGGCAAGCAATCCTTAGTATTTTTGATTTTGAAATTGAATTTATTAAAGGAGATCAAAACTCAATTCCAGATTTTCTAACCAGAGAATTTCTTCAAAACAGGACTTGAGTGATGCCCAGAAAATCAAAAAGAATTGAGGTCCAAAAGGACCAACCACTAGACAACTCAAAACCTCTTTCATCGGCGAAACCCATCCGATCTTGGGTGGAAGCCGTCGAAGAAAATGAAGAACAAAACCAAATCCAAAAATGGCTTGCTAGCCAACAAACAGTTGAACCTGACAAATTCCAAGAAATCAAGAATATAATTGAAGAAGACCTTCACCTTCAAAAAATTGCAAGACTCCACAGACTCCAAAAAGAAATTCAATATCTCTCGCTTGAATTGCCATCTTCATCAGGGCAAGAAAAGGGAGAATCTTCCCAAACACCTTCCCAAAAA
>NC_021161.2:42042655-42048778 GCF_000331145.2 Cicer arietinum
TTATTATTTTTTTTTCTTTTTCTGAGAATCACCACCCCAAACTTAGAAAGTTGCTATTCCATGAGCAACCCCAAACTTAGAATTTTATCAAGACAATAATTTTTTTCTACCTAACTCCAAGTAAGGTGATTTAATTAAAGTCAGGTGTTTTGCTTGTAATGTGGCTAGTAACCGAAATAAAAGGGCAAGGCTCAAAGGGGCTAGCAAAGGTTAAAATTTTCATAGGGTAGTTAGAAAGGCTCAAACGACCAATAAAATTGCCTCAATGTATGCATAAATTACAAGTGATGCAAGTCAGAATTAGTGCAAGTTCTAGAGGGATAACACATGTCTGGATAATCACACAACAAAGAATTTAAGTGTTTAGGCTCAAAAGCTCACAGCTAGGATAATAAGAGAGAGTATGAACAATCAAAATAAAACCAACATGTTTCTAAAAAGTTAAAATTGTATTTTTGAAAAATTGATGGCATATTAGCCTTCTACAACCATTTAGTAATCAAGAATGCATGCATTAGGAAGGCTTGTCGACTTGAGCAATAACATAATCTAAGAAATGAAATTTAACTTGCAAAATCACAAACAGAAATTTTAAGATCAAGTGCAAGTTATTACAACTGTTTCATCATAGTACACATTTAGTGAAAGGAACAAAAAAAAAACATGAAGAACAAAAAGTCAACATACACTGACATTAACAAAGAAAGCGAGAACACGGAAAGCAACAGGACAAACAACAAAAAGAAAAAGGAAAGAAGGGAGACAGAATTCAAAAACAAAAGAAAGAAAACTTCTCTAGTTTAGCAATTCACGGATCCTCGTTCAGATCGTCTGCTCCTGTTCCGCTATGGTCACCGGTATAATGGTGAGGTGTGAATAAATCAGCATAAAACATGCCTCCTGGTGTCTGTTGAGAGGAGGCAAATGCTCGATAGAGATTGGTCATCCCCAGTTCTAATCTGGCATGTCCATCTCGCTGATCAATCATCACTTGTTCCATCATAGTTTCCAATCTACTGATTCTGTCCTCGTTAGAAAGCGGGGATGAGTGTGGAGGGTGGTGCTGTGATTCTTGTGGCTCAGTATTTTCCTCTGCTGGAATTGTTGCTGGTGGAATAACAGGAGGGTCTGCTGGAATCATGGAGTGTTTTGTTATCCATCTGGCAGTGATTGGAGTAGCTGGTTTCAACATTTCTTCGCCTTGTTTTGGTACCACTCGCACCAGCTCACATAATTTGCCTATCAGGGAGGCGTGATGGAAGTAACCTGTTGGGGGATCAAGAGTGGCTGTGCCCCTGATATCCTTGGCTATTAGCATGCCCACATTAATCCTATCACCTTTTAAGATAGCAAGTATTAGACATGCTCTTTGAAATGTTATATCAGACACATTCGAACATGGCAATAGTGTATGATGGACAAAAGTACTCCATGCTTTAGCAGTCGGTGTGAGGTCCAATGAGCGTAATTTCCGAACTGAGCCATCTCTATTTCGTACCCAATCTGTGCCTGGTCTGCATAAAATGCGTAGGATTTCCTGATTGTTGGGTCTTATACGTTGCGTTTCCATAGCTAGGAAGCGGCAATCACTGTAGTTCGGCAGGCCAAACAAGTCATTGATGACTTGAGGTGTGAATGGTACTCTTTTTCCCCTCACGTAACTCACAAATTGGTCAAATGGCAATGGCTGGTCAGACTTTAGATCGGAAGCATTAGAGTAGAATTCCGCAACTAATGACTTGCTCGCTGTGGTTACAAAGGTGGTCAGCTTCTCCCATCCTCTGGAAGCAATCATAGCCTGGATGTCAACAAATTCACCGTCTTCCAACTGAAATTTTTTTTCACTTACAAACTTGTGGACTGCTGGGAGTTTGGCATGGTATTCCTGTGTTGCCCTGGTCTTGAATAGGAATGCATCGTGTTGTGGGGCGGAAGATGTAGTTACTTGAGGATGAGACAATTTTCGAGATTGTGTGCAAGGAGGGAGCTTGACCTTCAATGATAATGGTGTATGTGAGAGATAGGAGGTTGACTTACTTGTAGTGTTTAAAATAGGCCCAGAATTACTAGGATATCTGTGGAATGCGCTTCAAGCGCCCCAGGCGCGCTTCAGGCGCGCGTTGGCAGTGGGGAAATCTGGGAAATGCGCTTCAAGCGCCCCAGGCGCGCTTCAGGCGCGCGTTGGCAGTGGGGAAATCTGGGAAATGCGCTTCAAGCGCCCCAGGCGCGCTTCAGGCGCGCGTTGGCAGTGGGGAAATCTGGGAAATGCGCTTCAAGCGCCCCAGGCGCGCTTCAGGCGCGCGTTGGCAGTGGGGAAATCTGGGAAATGCGCTTCAAGCGCCCCAGGCGCGCTTCAGGCGCGCGTTGGCAGTGGGGAAATCTGGGAAATGCGCTTCAAGCGCCCCAGGCGCGCTTCAGGCGCGCGTTGGCAGTGGGGAAATCTGGGAAATGCGCTTCAAGCGCCCCAGGCGCGCTTCAGGCGCGCGTTGGCAGTGGGGAAATCTGGGAAATGCGCTTCAAGCGCCCCAGGCGCGCTTCAGGCGCGCGTTGGCAGTGGGGAAATCTGGGAAATGCGCTTCAAGCGCCCCAGGCGCGCTTCAGGCGCGCGTTGGCAGTGGGGAAATCTGGGAAATGCGCTTCAAGCGCCCCAGGCGCGCTTCAGGCGCGCGTTGGCAGTGGGGAAATCTGGGAAATGCGCTTCAAGCGCCCCAGGCGCGCTTCAGGCGCGCGTTGGCAGTGGGGAAATCTGGGAAATGCGCTTCAAGCGCCCCAGGCGCGCTTCAGGCGCGCGTTGGCAGTGGGGAAATCTGGGAAATGCGCTTCAAGCGCCCCAGGCGCGCTTCAGGCGCGCGTTGGCAGTGGGGAAATCTGGGAAATGCGCTTCAAGCGCCCCAGGCGCGCTTCAGGCGCGCGTTGGCAGTGGGGAAATCTGGGAAATGCGCTTCAAGCGCCCCAGGCGCGCTTCAGGCGCGCGTTGGCAGTGGGGAAATCTGGGAAATGCGCTTCAAGCGCCCCAGGCGCGCTTCAGGCGCGCGTTGGCAGTGGGGAAATCTGGGAAATGCGCTTCAAGCGCCCCAGGCGCGCTTCAGGCGCGCGTTGGCAGTGGGGAAATCTGGGAAATGCGCTTCAAGCGCCCCAGGCGCGCTTCAGGCGCGCGTTGGCAGTGGGGAAATCTGGGAAATGCGCTTCAAGCGCCCCAGGCGCGCTTCAGGCGCGCGTTGGCAGTGGGGAAATCTGGGAAATGCGCTTCAAGCGCCCCAGGCGCGCTTCAGGCGCGCGTTGGCAGTGGGGAAATCTGGGAAATGCGCTTCAAGCGCCCCAGGCGCGCTTCAGGCGCGCGTTGGCAGTGGGGAAATCTGGGAAATGCGCTTCAAGCGCCCCAGGCGCGCTTCAGGCGCGCGTTGGCAGTGGGGAAATCTGGGAAATGCGCTTCAAGCGCCCCAGGCGCGCTTCAGGCGCGCGTTGGCAGTGGGGAAATCTGGGAAATGCGCTTCAAGCGCCCCAGGCGCGCTTCAGGCGCGCGTTGGCAGTGGGGAAATCTGGGAAATGCGCTTCAAGCGCCCCAGGCGCGCTTCAGGCGCGCGTTGGCAGTGGGGAAATCTGGGAAATGCGCTTCAAGCGCCCCAGGCGCGCTTCAGGCGCGCGTTGGCAGTGGGGAAATCTGGGAAATGCGCTTCAAGCGCCCCAGGCGCGCTTCAGGCGCGCGTTGGCAGTGGGGAAATCTGGGAAATGCGCTTCAAGCGCCCCAGGCGCGCTTCAGGCGCGCGTTGGCAGTGGGGAAATCTGGGAAATGCGCTTCAAGCGCCCCAGGCGCGCTTCAGGCGCGCGTTGGCAGTGGGGAAATCTGGGAAATGCGCTTCAAGCGCCCCAGGCGCGCTTCAGGCGCGCGTTGGCAGTGGGGAAATCTGGGAAATGCGCTTCAAGCGCCCCAGGCGCGCTTCAGGCGCGCGTTGGCAGTGGGGAAATCTGGGAAATGCGCTTCAAGCGCCCCAGGCGCGCTTCAGGCGCGCGTTGGCAGTGGGGAAATCTGGGAAATGCGCTTCAAGCGCCCCAGGCGCGCTTCAGGCGCGCGTTGGCAGTGGGGAAATCTGGGAAATGCGCTTCAAGCGCCCCAGGCGCGCTTCAGGCGCGCGTTGGCAGTGGGGAAATCTGGGAAATGCGCTTCAAGCGCCCCAGGCGCGCTTCAGGCGCGCGTTGGCAGTGGGGAAATCTGGGAAATGCGCTTCAAGCGCCCCAGGCGCGCTTCAGGCGCGCGTTGGCAGTGGGGAAATCTGGGAAATGCGCTTCAAGCGCCCCAGGCGCGCTTCAGGCGCGCGTTGGCAGTGGGGAAATCTGGGAAATGCGCTTCAAGCGCCCCAGGCGCGCTTCAGGCGCGCGTTGGCAGTGGGGAAATCTGGGAAATGCGCTTCAAGCGCCCCAGGCGCGCTTCAGGCGCGCGTTGGCAGTGGGGAAATCTGGGAAATGCGCTTCAAGCGCCCCAGGCGCGCTTCAGGCGCGCGTTGGCAGTGGGGAAATCTGGGAAATGCGCTTCAAGCGCCCCAGGCGCGCTTCAGGCGCGCGTTGGCAGTGGGGAAATCTGGGAAATGCGCTTCAAGCGCCCCAGGCGCGCTTCAGGCGCGCGTTGGCAGTGGGGAAATCTGGGAAATGCGCTTCAAGCGCCCCAGGCGCGCTTCAGGCGCGCGTTGGCAGTGGGGAAATCTGGGAAATGCGCTTCAAGCGCCCCAGGCGCGCTTCAGGCGCGCGTTGGCAGTGGGGAAATCTGGGAAATGCGCTTCAAGCGCCCCAGGCGCGCTTCAGGCGCGCGTTGGCAGTGGGGAAATCTGGGAAATGCGCTTCAAGCGCCCCAGGCGCGCTTCAGGCGCGCGTTGGCAGTGGGGAAATCTGGGAAATGCGCTTCAAGCGCCCCAGGCGCGCTTCAGGCGCGCGTTGGCAGTGGGGAAATCTGGGAAATGCGCTTCAAGCGCCCCAGGCGCGCTTCAGGCGCGCGTTGGCAGTGGGGAAATCTGGGAAATGCGCTTCAAGCGCCCCAGGCGCGCTTCAGGCGCGCGTTGGCAGTGGGGAAATCTGGGAAATGCGCTTCAAGCGCCCCAGGCGCGCTTCAGGCGCGCGTTGGCAGTGGGGAAATCTGGGAAATGCGCTTCAAGCGCCCCAGGCGCGCTTCAGGCGCGCGTTGGCAGTGGGGAAATCTGGGAAATGCGCTTCAAGCGCCCCAGGCGCGCTTCAGGCGCGCGTTGGCAGTGGGGAAATCTGGGAAATGCGCTTCAAGCGCCCCAGGCGCGCTTCAGGCGCGCGTTGGCAGTGGGGAAATCTGGGAAATGCGCTTCAAGCGCCCCAGGCGCGCTTCAGGCGCGCGTTGGCAGTGGGGAAATCTGGGAAATGCGCTTCAAGCGCCCCAGGCGCGCTTCAGGCGCGCGTTGGCAGTGGGGAAATCTGGGAAATGCGCTTCAAGCGCCCCAGGCGCGCTTCAGGCGCGCGTTGGCAGTGGGGAAATCTGGGAAATGCGCTTCAAGCGCCCCAGGCGCGCTTCAGGCGCGCGTTGGCAGTGGGGAAATCTGGGAAATGCGCTTCAAGCGCCCCAGGCGCGCTTCAGGCGCGCGTTGGCAGTGGGGAAATCTGGGAAATGCGCTTCAAGCGCCCCAGGCGCGCTTCAGGCGCGCGTTGGCAGTGGGGAAATCTGGGAAATGCGCTTCAAGCGCCCCAGGCGCGCTTCAGGCGCGCGTTGGCAGTGGGGAAATCTGGGAAATGCGCTTCAAGCGCCCCAGGCGCGCTTCAGGCGCGCGTTGGCAGTGGGGAAATCTGGGAAATGCGCTTCAAGCGCCCCAGGCGCGCTTCAGGCGCGCGTTGGCAGTGGGGAAATCTGGGAAATGCGCTTCAAGCGCCCCAGGCGCGCTTCAGGCGCGCGTTGGCAGTGGGGAAATCTGGGAAATGCGCTTCAAGCGCCCCAGGCGCGCTTCAGGCGCGCGTTGGCAGTGGGGAAATCTGGGAAATGCGCTTCAAGCGCCCCAGGCGCGCTTCAGGCGCGCGTTGGCAGTGGGGAAGCTTGGGGTAGACATAAAACTTTTTCTAGGGGCAGGCTGGGTGTTTGATGCCTTATTTCTTCATTGACTATCTCATCTAAGATCT
>NC_021161.2:42049278-42051198 GCF_000331145.2 Cicer arietinum
AAAAAAAAACATGAAGAACAAAAAGTCAACATACACTGACATTAACAAAGAAAGCGAGAACACGGAAAGCAACAGGACAAACAACAAAAAGAAAAAGGAAAGAAGGGAGACAGAATTCAAAAACAAAAGAAAGAAAACTTCTCTAGTTTAGCAAAATAAAATAAAAGGTGTTCATGGTATATATTAAAAATTAACATATAAGTCTTAAAACGATAAAACAATAATTAAACAATGTTCACCATAGTGCACTGTAGTGAATTTTTACTTCGTAGTGGAAAACGTTTTACTAACATTTAAAATAGACATCTCGTGTCATACATAACAATCTCAAAAAACATTAAGAAATTGAGTCAACTAAACTGCCAATATTCCATCTTCAACAATAAATTAGCTTTTAATCTTCACCTACAATCAATAAAATAACAAATGAATAAATACACGATTCCACATAAAAATATTACTAATAAAATAGAGAAAATGTTAATGATTTTAATTAAAATTAACTAATACTATCTAATTACCATTTTCATTATTTTCGTTGTTTTTTGGACTAAGTGAATTCAAATGGTTTTGAGCACTAGTAGCATCAAGAACTTATCACAAAAAATAGAAAATATTACTTATGAAAAATACGATTATGGAACTTATGAAGTTAGTTGGATAAGATTAATAACTTATGATATACCTGTCTTGCAGCTTGTATTATATCATTAACATCTTCTCTAGAAAATCGATTTTGAATTAAAGTCATCATATTTGCTAACAAGTTTTCTATATTCTTAACTCTTTCGCCAACTCTTCCTTTTCAGATGCACAAACCTTCGATTTTTTAGAATGAGGAATCTTGCCCATACATCGCATACGTCCGTTTTTATCTGGTCCTTATACTTGATAAAATATGTCATCCTTCCAAGGCATAGAACCTTGTGTTGGATTTGGATCCTTTGATTCCTAATTTTGACATAATTCACAATTCAACAATATTCATACTTAATAATAAAAATTATTAATGATTGAAAATACCAAATTGAAATTGACATTCAAAGCATGAAGTACTACAATAAGATCCAATTAAAAAACTTCAACATTGCATATAGGCTAACAAATACAAAATCTCCTAAATGGTCAAGTAAAAATCCAATACAATCATCATACATTTGAAAATAAAATTCAGCACTTTGTCAAACTTAATTTATACACATTTTATATATTGGTACCGTTTAATAATCGATTGGTAAATCGATTGAACATTTCACAAATCAAACCTGATGGTAACACATCGATTGGTAAATCGATTGAATGAGTCACAGTGGCACCCCAGTGCTGAGGGAATCGATTGGCAAATCGATTGATAAAATATCATTTGAAAAATGACCTCACCTGTGACAAATACAATCGATTGGACAATCTATTGTTAACACTTTCTTTTTGTTAAAGTTTGGTTGCAATCGATTGGGAAATCGATTGAACTAAACACCAGGTAAAAACTTTTCAGGAACATGCTATTAAATCGATTGGCAAATCGATTGACATCAAAAACCTGAGCCACTGTTTTGAAAACAATCGATTGGCAAATCGATTGAAATAAACTTGTTGAAAACACAGTGAACTCTGAAGTTTGGCAAATCGATTGAGTAATCGATTGAAAATAGTTTTATTAAAACAGTTTCCCAGAAATCGATTAGGCAATCGATTTATACAGGTCTGGACATGTTCTGCTGAAAAGTGTTGTTTTAAAGAATCGATTGGTAAATCGATTAGCTTGTATAGTTTCAAGATTAAAGAAAACCAAGATCGCGATAATCGATTGGCAAATCGATTTAGCACCTTTTATAACTTTACAAAATCGATTGGGAAATCGATTTCGTAGTTGGTTTTTCAGAAACTATATAAACTGTCTTTCAATCTTTATTCATATAA
>NC_021161.2:42056176-42088776 GCF_000331145.2 Cicer arietinum
TGATAATATGTTTGTTGTTGCATTATTAAGGGGGAGCATCTGATGTTGTTTGTTTTTGCTCTGATACTTAATAATGTAATGCTGATTTGATACATTTTGACACATGCTCTGATGATCTGTATTGGTACATATTTAATGCTATGAATTGGTTTCTTTGGTATGATTTTGAAATGGTTTGATATGCTCAAGTTACAATTGTATGAATTGTCAATTATGCCAAAAAGGGGGAGATTGTTGGATTTTGATCCTTTGATTCCTAATTTTGACATAATTAATAATTCAACAATGTTCATACAATGCATGATAAATCTAATATTTGAATTGAGCAAGATTTCAGGAACCATAATCAAACCCTACACACTTGGATCAAATTGCTTGGAACACAAGAAATCAACAAAAGTTGAATTCTGAATATGTAAATCGATTGGGAAATCGATTTCATAACAAGGGTGTAAGGAAATCTTAAGTGTTTGTGAATGTGCAATCGATTAGGCAATCGATTAGATCAATTAAAAATGAAAACTGCACAAGTCAGTAGCCTCTGATTTGGAGAGTAATCGATTGGTAAATCGATTGAACATTTCACAAATCAAACCTGATGGTAACACATCGATTGGTAAATCGATTGGATGAGTCACAGTGGCACTCCAGTGCTGAGGAAATCGATTGGCAAATCGATTGACAAAGTATCATTTGAAAAATAACCTCACCTGTGACAAATACAATCGATTGGACAATCTATTGTTAACACTTTAATTTTGATAAAGTTTGGTTGCAATCGATTGGCAAATCGATTGAACTAAACACCAGGTAAAAACTTTTCAGGAACATGACACCAAAGCGATTGACAAGTCGATTGATATCAAATAGCTGAGCCACTGTTTTGAAAACAATCGATTGGCAAATCGATTGATATTAAAACTGAATCACTATTTTGAATCACATCGATTGACAAATCGATTGACATCAAAAACCTGAGCCACTGTTTTGAAAACAATCGATTGGCAAATCGATTGAAATAAACTTGTTGAAAACACAGTGAACTCTGAAGTTTGGCAAATCGATTGAGTAATCGATTGAAAATAGTTTTATTAAAACAGTTTCCCAGAAATCGATTAGGCAATCGATTTCGACAGGTCTGGACATGTTCTGCTGAAAAGTGTTGTTTTAAAGAATCGATTGGTAAATCGATTAGCTTGTATAGTTTCAAGATTAAAGAAAACCAAGATCGCGATAATCGATTGGCAAATCGATTTAGCTCATTTTATAACTTTACAAAATCGATTGGGAAATCGATTTCGTAGTTGGTTTTTCAGAAACTATATAAGATGTCTTTCAATCTTTATTCTCATAACTTCTAAGAACTTTTACATAACTTTTTCATAACTTTCATAATTTCTCTTATGCTCTCAAAAACGGTTCATGGCAACAAACTAACAACTTCATAATTGTGATTACAGATCTCAATACAGTTTGTTGACAATCTAAGAGAAATGATAATGTGCTCAAGAACAATCCATGAATATCCAGATTTGTGAAGAGCAACATTCATAAAGATTGAAGACCCTTTTGTTTTACGTCTTTTATTCTTTCTGTAATAAATCTTTGAACCAAAACGAACGTTGAAAATCCAGCTAGAAACTGGTGGCTACTTTCTTGGGTGAGAGGTCTCAACAAGAAAGAGTCGTACTTTGATTTTGTGTTAGGCTGCCGATTGTCTACAAGGATCAAAGGGTTGATAGAAAGCCAGCTAGAAACTGGTGGCTACTTTCTTGGGTGAAGAGTGTTCAACAAGAAAGAGTCGCACTGTGATTCTGTGATAGGTTGACGAGTATCTACAAGGATCAGAGGGTATTCAATAGGAAAGAGATCATTAAGATAGATAGGTTTCAGAGAGGAAACTGGACAATCTGTAATTGATTCTTTCTATTGAAGGAGAAGAAAATCTGAAATCCGATTGGATTTTCAGGACTGGATGTAGGTTGTTGTTGACAACCGAACCAGGATAAATCTCTGTGTTTTCTTCTCTAACTCTCTCTCTTTAATTTTCTATATTGCTAACTTTGCATGCCTCAAAATTTAAATTCCGCTGTGCACTCGATACTGATTAATTTGGTAAAGAAAACTGATATATTTTCTGTTATTTCGAGGTCAAGATACCAACACCTTGTGTGTTTTGGGTTGATTGAGAAGTTCCAGCCTCATTACTATGTTTTTTTAGTTCTTCCTAAAAAATAAAATAAAAATTATTAATGATTGAAAATACCAAATTGAAATTGACATTCAAAGCATGTAGTACTACAATAAGATCCAATTAAAAAACTTCAACATTGCATATAGGCTAACAAGTACAAAATCTCCTAAAAGGTCAAGTAAAAACCCAATACAATCATCATACAATTGAAAATAAAATTCAGCACTTTGTCAAACTTAATTTATACACATTTTATATATTGGTACCGTTTAATTATTATCAAAACTTACAATCAATCTTGCAGCCTTTTTCCATTGACAATTGTTCCGTCTTTACAAGTGCGTGTATAAATTTAAATCTCTTTACGTCCAGGCAACACTCCTTTGCCCTTTTTTATCTACAACCAAACAAATAAGTTAAATGTATTTCATTTTTAATTTAAATTAAAGCCATAAAAACAGAAATAGAAATAAACCTTCTCATCAATAAGCTTTGGGAGACTTTTTGAACTCATACAATGAACATCTTCAAACTTAGCACGATTTTGCCTATTAATTTTACTTATTTTCTGCAATCGATATAAAATATTAGTCTAAATAATAAACTCTTTAATATATTACTCATAATATATACGACTTACTTGTCCTTCATCAGAAAACCAATGATGAACCAAACCACGATATTGATTTGGGTCAACCCTATCATCTGGTACAAGAGATGCAACTTCTTCTTCTATTTTAGTAGGGTCATATGCCATTGACTTTAGATCAACCTTCCATTGCCTCCATTTCTCATTCAGCTCAGATTTTAACATTTCTCCTGTTAAGTCATTTATTGGAGGAACAAACTCAAATTTACTCTACACAATGAGAGATATGAAAGAAACATGTTATATTAGTTAAATGTATTCTTACAATTATCAACATGTTATGATGTAGTTTGAGTGTGCTAAACATCTATATTCTTAAACTATAAGTATGATTATAAATTGTTAATCCATCAAATATTCCTAACATCATCATTGTACATCAAACATGTTAGAGCACAAAACAACAAAACATTGTGTAGTGTTTCCACTTATTGATTTAGGCTGATTTACCTGCTAATATTGTTGAGATAAGGCTTAGGCAGGCTCAAGATATTATAGAAGAATTGCTCAAACTTGTGATAAGTTCCTTCACTACATGTATTAATTTCTCTATGCGTTAGGTTGTGTGAGGTGGCTAGTATTATACTTCATTTTGTTTTAAGATCAATATATATTAAGATACCGATCCAGGATGGTTTAGACATATTTAAAAGCTTTAAAATTCCAAGGCAAAAGAAAGGAAACATGTTTAAAGATATACATTTGTTAGTTAATTATGTGGATACGAGTGATATCATTTTTTTCATTGAAGTCAGGATCAAAAGTTCCCAGCCTATACTACAAGTGATTATTGACGGTTGGACGATATTACTCCTTTTATTTTCTCTTCAAAGGCTTCACATTTGTATTTGTACTCTAAAGTTTGCCTTGGACTTTAAGTGAGTAAAAGTTGATTTATTAACATTTATTTCAAGACCAGATGGAATACCTTTCCCTTTTTCAATGAAGTTTCTGTTCAAATCACCTTAAACCAACACTTCAAATTTACAGAAAATATCAATTTAAACTTTTTGTGCAATCTAAACAATTTACAATTTTCCTGAGCTTTCTAGTATGTACAAACAATATCTACCCTAACACAACCATGTTATTGTTGAAATCAAGTACATCGAAACTTCCATATTGTAGTTACAGGTTCATAAATTACAAAGATTCAAAATACATAAATAACAAAACAGAAATTACAAAGAACACAAAAATAAAAAAGCAGAAATTAAAAGCAACACCAGTCACAGGTTCAGGTTGTGCAAAAATACATAAATAGTATAGAAATTTAAAATATATCGGTGATGCGGTCACAGTGACGACGAGAACGGTGGACGTTGTGCGAGAACGATCACAACAACGACGAGAACAATGGGTGTGGTGCGAGAATGGTTACGACGACAACGAGAACAATGGTCACAACTCGAGATTCAACGAACGCGAGAATGCAACAGATTGAGGCTCAGGGTTGATTGACAACGAGAAGGTGGTTGATTGACGGCGAGAAGGAGAAGGAAATAGATTGGGGCTGTAGATTGAGAGGTTAGGGATTTAGATTGGGGCTTGGATTGGGTGAAAGAGAAGAACAATTTAACTTGTTTTAGGGTTTAGGTGTTTTGAGGAGAAAGGGTTTATTTTGCAATAATGCTATTCACACCCACCAAATTTCTATTCACACCCCTCAAACTTAAAAAAAAATCAAAATGCCATTCCCTTCATCTTCTTCATAACATTACTTATTCATATCATCTTCTTCCTCTTCATTCTACATTCCATATTTTCATTGTTGTTCATCTTCTTCATATTCATCATCAATCATCATCAATCATCATCCAACATTTTCATCAATCATCATCATCAATCATTAACCATCAATCATCGTCAACCAAGTTCATCAAGTTATTATCATTGTTGTGAATCAAATAAGTAATAATCATTCTTTGTTTTTATTGTGTTATGTTGTTTTGTTTTATGTATTTAAGAATACAATGCCTGAAAATTGAAGGAAAGTAGTTTCCATTTTTGATGAAGAAGACAACCTTCGTTGCCATAAACCCAGAAACGTACGTTCAGTTCATGTACGCAAAAAAGTTTTCAAAAACCCAGAAACGTACGTGAACTCAGTTCACATACGTGGACAAAATTTCAAAATCCAAACCTTACGTTTTCAAAATAACGTATGTATACGTGAACTGAGTTTGCGTAAACTTACGTGAATTGCAGTTTACGTACATAACAATTTTTCAAATTTTTTTTACGTACGCAATTTCAGTTCACGTACATGGCTTATTATTCATCATTCAATGATTACGCAATCTAAGTTTACATAGGGGTACGTGAATTCAGATTGCGTACAATATGAGGATTCATGTTTCAAACTCCATTTAATAGGCAATCTGAGTTCACGTAGGTGTACGTGAATTCAGATTGCGTAGAGTTTCAGAATTTCAGTTTTTTAAAACTTACGTGAACTCAATTCACGTAACTCCAGAACGTACGTAAACTGAGTTCACGTAAAATCTCTAGATTTACAAAAATAAAAAATGGGAGTTATTGGATATTAAATGATTTTGAGTATTGGTATGTGAGTTATGAGTGTGATGAATGAGAGTTATGGGATATTAAATGTGTAATATTGATGACAGGGGCATCTTGGACACTTTGATTTTTTTTTAAGTTTGAGGGGTGTGAATAGCAATTTGGGGGGTGTGAATAGCATTATTGTTTATTTTGTACTGATTTACATTTTGGCTCTATTAATTTTTTTTGGTTCCATTAAATTTTTATTTGGGCTCCATTTAAAAAATTTTGGATTTTGGCTCAATTAATTTTTTTTTTTGCCTCCATTCAAAAAATTAAGATTTTGACTCCATTGAAATTGGGTGCATAAAAAAAAATTAGGATTTTGCCTCCATTGAAATTATTTTCGCTTACATTGTGTAAAAATTTGTACAAAATTATTTTCACAAATAATTAAGATTTTGGCTACTTTAAAAAATATTAATTTTAAAATTTTGATGTCTGTAGCCACAAATTTAATTGTGTAACTATAACAATTAGTGACAAATTTATGTCACCGAAGGTATAAGACACCTATACCAACAATAAATAGTTTATCTGTGAGTATAACTTATCTATACCTACAGTTTTTAATTTTGTTACTATAAACTACTGTAGTGATCGTTGACTCTTTATTCTTGGGATGTTATTGTCACTCCATACAATCTTTCTCAAAATATGTGTATGTTTAAATCTTACACGCTCTTAGTTGTCATGATATCTGATCCTTCTAATCCTACAACTAGTATTTATTTACAACATTTGATTGACGATTTGAAGAAGTTGTGGAGTCGTGTCTTGACGTACGATATTGTTCGAAAACAAAATTTTATGATCAGAGATGCTTTGGTGTGGACCATTAATGATTTTTTCGCTTATGGGATGTTGTCATGATAGGGGATACAGTAAATTGGTTTTGTTCTATTTGCATGAAAGACACAAAATAATTTACATTGAAATTTAGTGGGAAGACATATTGGTTTGACTCATACGTAGGTTACTACTTTCTAATCACACATTTAGAAGGAATAAAACTGTATTTTGTCAGTGGCTACACAGAAAATCTAGGAACGCCGCTTAAATTGACATCGTAAAAAGATTGAATTAAAGTAAAAAATATGCTAAAGGTACAAGTTGTTGATGATGTGACTTGTAAACCATCTTTGCATCACCAAAGTATTATGTTTTAGTTCTTCCTTACAAAATCACTAAACATTGCATCACCATCATCGCATCGCGATCATCGAATCACCATTTTTGCATCACCACTTGTATCCAACAATAATTTTTAAAATCAAACTTTCTTGCAACCTTAAACGATATGAACATTAAAACATACATTTGGTCCCCACAACCCTCATACACAACATAAACAAAAAATAAATAAAATCTTTCCCAAAAGAAGAAAAAGACAATCGAATGGAATAATACATCACTCACTAACATAAACAACAAATAAATAAACCTTAAAAGAAGAAACAGAAACTCCACCCTTCGCCACAAATAGAAGAAAAAAAAAGAGTGACAAAAAGGTATCAAGATCATACCTTCAATCTCTCATTCGTAACTTTCTTTCCTTTAGTCGTGTTCCGAAGATGGTAATTCAATGATGGTGATTTGGATGTTGGTGATCTGGTAATGGCGATGCAATGACAGAGAAAGGAGTAGAGAACCTTAATCCCCAAACTTATTTATGATTTTGGATGGAAGGACTAAAACATAACAACTTCAACTTTCCTTCATTTTCTTTTTCCATATTTATTTTAATAAATTTAATTATTTAATTTCATTTTTTTAATCATTTGATTTATTCATCTGCCACGTCAAACTGCCATGTAATTCCTCCGTTTGCCACATAAGCTTTTTTTTAACAACAATTATAGCATATATGATTTTAAAATTAAATTAAACTTACATGATTTAAATTAAAAAAAAAACCTTGCAGAGACGAAAATAAAAAATGCACAAACTTACAAAATCTTACAAAGACAAATCAAATATTTAAGCTAGATAGTTCTAAATATTCTTATTAGTTTATAAATAAATATTTGTATTTATTTATTTTATTTTCACTTAAGCTAATATATTGAAGATCTGACTAAATATATTATTTTACATAAAAATATATTAACAAACAGGAAGTGAATATTTTACGTAAAAATATATTTTATATAATGTTTTCACTAAAATCTATTTTATCTCTAAAAAAGTTTATTGTTTAAGTTATTCACTAAAAATAGATTATAAGGATTTTTTTTTTTTGCGAAAGATTATAATGATGTTGAAAATTTGACATAAATGTGAATTATTTTTAAATTATCATGAAGGAAAATTTAGAGAGGAATAACACAATAATATAATATTTAGAAAATTATATATAAAATTTTATCATTTAAAAGAGTTTACCGTGTTTTTTTTTCTAAATCAATGGTAATATAAATCATGCACAATAAAATCCTATAAGTTTTTGACTGAGATGATTGATTAGAGGATACTTAATGTTTCTTTTTTGGAATATGATATGAGGCACCATTTTAAACTGTAAATCTTTTTTTTTTTTTGGGGAAGTTTTGGAAATTAGATATGACACATGAGATTTATTAGTAATAAAAAATATCATTGCTAAAGTTAATCAAATAATACGCAACTCACGCTCTAATGGAGGTAGTCACATCTTTTTCTCGCTTTTAATTTTTATTGGTATTATTAATTGTATTATTAATAAAATGATACTAATACTAATTTTCCTATGTATAATATATATATATATATATATATATATTTCTAAAAGTAATTAATCATTTGTGGTAGTTCAACATGTGTCAACATACTGAAAAGTGAAATAAAACATAAATATTATTTATAATTATACAACAAAGTGTAACACTTAACACAATTATATTATCATAAATAGAGTTTCACATCATGGTTTAAAAGGATTCTATTTTTAAAGAAATATAGTGAATGTTACATACCTAGAATAGTATTTTACACCCTCTTTCGCCCATCCCCTTCCCGCCACACTTGAAACCATTAATTTCACATATGAACTTATACGTAAACAGTTTATTGACGATTCGTTAGATTAACACGAATTTGGAGCTAGGGTTCATGGGAGGTTAGCGTAAACAGTTTAATGAATTCGATGAAGGATAAAATATGTATGGATATGTTGAATGAGTTGGGGGTTTTGACTTATAGGAGATTAATTTTTTTTAATTAATCCAATGTTTATTTTATTTTAATTGTTAATTAACACTGTAATTATTATGTCCAAAACATAAATTGATTAGTTTTAAAACTTTAATATATTTTAATTAAACTTAAATTTAATAAATTTTATTCAAATATTGATATGACTATTTATTAGATATCAACTAACTACTATTATATGAATATTTTAGTAAACAAAATTCAATTTATTATCGGAATTAACATAATTACAAAACATTTTCTTAAGAATTACTATCTCCTCCTTTCCTCTCTCTCTCTCTCTCTCTATATATATATATATATATATATATATATATATATATATATATATATGATTCTATTGACTAAATTGCAAGTATTAGAAAATTGATTGTAGTATTAAATTTGTTTATAATTTGAATTATTTTACTAATTTATATTTGAAGAGAGAGAATTAATTTATGTTTTTATTGCAATAGTTATTTTAAATAGCAAAAAAAATGTAACACAATTATGGATAAGTTAATATAAAATAATTAATGTAATTAAAAAAAGTCTATAAAGAGGAAAAACAAAAATTTCAACAGAGTCTTATATTAAGGGAGAAAAAGTAGTATGTATAAGTTAAACAAGACAATTATAATTAATTAGATAAATAGGAACTTTAAAAAATTGAATATAATTAGCATTTGCCTAATTATAATTTTATTTTCCAAGGCTTCAAAAACACCGGTTAAGATTTCAAAAATAGTAAATGGATTTCACTGGCACAAATTATTTGGGTAATTAATACTAGTAGTATGCTATTAGTGTTGTCTGCTCAACTTTTGTAATCAAAGAGTGTCTTTCTAGCTACTCAACAATCAACATTGTTTTAGTTTTGCTATAAAACATCTTTAAAGAGTATTTTACTACACTAGTTTGTTTACTTGAGTATTTTAATGTAAGTTATTTTTGTTACTTGATAATTTTTTCTTTCCTTTTCTTTTTCACTAGTATTATTATCATGCATATGTAAATTAATGTGCTTAGCTTTTGAACAAGTTTTTTTTTGCATATATTTTCATGTGTCCAAAACAAATAAATTAACCATGCATGGTGATATTGGTTGTGCTATAATATAGATTGATCAAAAGGGATCATCATTAAGCAACAAGGATGGAGAAGAGTTGTAATACCATGGCGGAATGTCTTCATTGTGCAAGCTTAATAAATATTGTATTCTCTTGGACTATAGAGGATCTTATCAACCAAAATCTTTTCAAACACCAGGTTCATTTTTTCACCTTTCTGTTGTGAAATGTCATATACTTTAGTAATAGTACTACTAAAAAGTAGCTTGATCATGTTTAATTTGGCGCAGGTGCCGAAGATTCCAATGACATTTTTATCAACAAATGGTTACATGAATTCATTCATTCCTGCATTGATTGAGGAAACACATTCTGATCTGTCTTCAAGCTTGATGAGTGTGGCACAAGCTTCTTTTTGTGAAATCAGGACAATGGAAACTTCTAAGCACTTTGCACCTCCCAATAACTTGTTCTATAACATTACATTGCAGAACACTATTGATGAGGTGAATGGTTTAGGAAAATATGAACCTGAGGTTGGTGATCTCATTGCTTTTACCAATATTCGACCGAAATCAATAGATGACTTGAGCAGGATCAAAAGCTACTGTCATATAGCTTATGTTTATGAACCAAAAAATGAATTTACTGATGAAATTCCTATAATTTTGTCCAAGTACATGGAGATGCATAGTAAATTTGACGATAGCAGGAACAAAGCTCAGAAATTCTATGCTGTTTATCTCATTAACATGACAACAAATGTTCGGATTTGGAATGCCTTGGTGGAAGGACCCAGAGCAAATATAATTAAAAAAGTGTTGCAGCCTTATTCAATGGTAAGAATCACCAATTTTTTTTTTCATCATAAGCTTATATATGCGGCCCAAATTGCAGTTGCGTTATAGAGACATACAAAATTTTGATGTCATAGTTTAAATTGCATTCGTGGGCCATTTGTAAAATTCTGCTTATAATTTTCACATTTTTTGATGTTTTTGTGACTGCAAGTTTGGCCATATCAACAGTACTTAACCATTTTTTGGCATTATTGTTATATGATATTAGTATAGATAGTGTCATAAAAAGTTTCATGTTTTCATTTCATATTTTACAGAAAGAAGAAAACTGTCAAACTTGCTTATCAGGAGAAATTGTTATTGGACCCCATGTTCGAGTACAAAACATAATCAAAGCACAGAATCTCAACAAATCTCAAGAAGATGCCATTCTAAGTTGTGTTAGTATGACCAAATGTCAACATAAAGATCCTACAAAACTCATATGGGGTCCACCCGGAACCGGGAAAACAAAGACAGTTGCTTTAATGCTATTTTGTCTGCTAAAGTTAAAAATCACAACAGTGACATGTGCTCCTACTAATACTGCAGTGTTAGCCGTGGCGTCGCGCCTTCACAGCATAGCTAAGGATTCACTTGAACATGGTTCGTATGGTCTTGGTGACATAGTGCTATTTGGCAATGAAAAAAGAATGAAACTAGATTCTTATAAGGGTCTTGGAGAAGTGTTTTTGAATAATAGAGTAAAGGATTTGTTACGCTGTTTTGCTCCAATGACTGGTTGGGAAAGTTGTTTGGAATCAATGATCAAGTTACTAAAGAATCCTGAACAGCAATATTCTTTGTATAAGAATAATAATAAAAATGTGAAGGAACATGACAAAGATGTTATGTCATTAGAAGAATTTGTGAAGGGAAATGACAGCCATGTCAGTCATGCATATTTTAATTACAAGAGACGTTGTAAATATCGTTCTGTTATGACATTGGAGCAGTTTGTAAAGAAGAGATATGATTACATTGTAGAGCAATATGATGTATATAAAGATGATAAAAAGTTAAGTGTTGGTATGAGTATGGAGAACTATTTAAGACAAAGATTCTGTATCATTGGAGGGAGGTTAAAGTCATTCATGAAAACTTTGTATACTCACTTACCAACATGTTTCCTTCATATTAAGTTGGTGTTGAAAATGTTTAGAGCTATTGAGTTGTTAAAATCTCTTGAAGTTTCATTGAGTCAAAGCAAACCAAAACAAGCTTTCCATAATTGTGAAGATGGAAAAGTCATTTTTGCTTGGTTTGGATGGTTAAGCTTAGAAAAAGAAGAGTTCATTGACACCCTTTGTTTTCTTTCTAAGGCTATTATGCTCCCAAAAGTTACAACCAAATATGGTCTATCACAATTTTGCTTGAAGAATGCACGTCTTATATTTTGTACAGCTTCAAGTTCTTGTAAATTGAAGACAGAAGAAATGAAATTAGTGCAATTTTTAGTGATTGATGAAGCTGCTCAACTTAAAGAATGTGAATCAGCTATTCCATTACAATTACCTGGTCTCGAACGTTGTATTCTCATTGGTGATGAGAGACAACTTCCTGCAATGGTCAAAAGCAAGGTACTAAGAAATTTATTTTATCTGTCTCATTTTACTTGAAAATCCTTAGTACTTTTTTTTTTCAAGTTAAAATAACATGTATTTTTTGTTGCTTTTACAATAATAAACTGCGCTTCATATCGATAAATAAAGGTATTTTGTTCAAAAAAATATGTTTTGATAATTTAAAATGACAAATAATATGACAATATTTCAGACTTGACAGATAAAACGGGTCGAAGATATAATTAAAATTGTGAGATTTTTATTTTTATTATGGTTATGATTACGAAGTTTTTTGTGTTAGATTGCTGACAGGGCTGAATTTGGAAGAAGCTTGTTTGAGAGGCTAGTATTGTTGGGATACAAGAAGCATATGCTTAGTGTGCAATATAGAATGCATCAATCTATTAGCTTGTTCCCAAGTAAAGAATTCTATGATGATCAACTTTCTGATGCCAACATTGTGACAGAGGAAAGCTATAACAAGCTTTTCCTTGAAGGAAACATGTATGGTTCGTACTCTTTCATTAACATATCTAAGGGTAAAGAGCAATGTAATCATGACTATAGTTTGAAGAACATGATTGAAGCTGCTGCTATTTCTGAGATTATTAGAAGCCTTAAAAAGGGTTTGCTTTCTCTTTCTCTTTTTCTTCTGTCAATATGTTTGTTTATCAAATTTTTAGCAATAGTGTATGAATTATGGTTTTAAATTGCGGTCACCAACTGCATTTAGAACCTCAATTTTAGAGGTCTTCACAGCTGCATTGCAATCGCAATATGTCTGCATTGATTCCATTTATTTGATTTTTATTGTAAAATAACTGAAATTGCAATTTAAAAATACCAACATAACATACTATAATATGATATGATATAATATACTATAATATATGATATATACATTATGTAATTTTTTTAATTTATTTGACAGAATATTTAAGGACAAGGAGGAAAGTTAGCATAGGGATCATATCTCCATACAAGGCTCAAGTTTATGAAATCCAAGAGAAAGTTAAGAAGTACATGGTTTCTGATCCTCACTTTTGTGTTAATGTTCGTTCTGTTGATGGCTTTCAAGGTGGTGAAGAAGACATTATAATAATGTCAACTGTGAGATCTAATGGGAGTGGAAAAGTAGGTTTTCTTTCCAATAGACAAAGAACTAATGTTGCAATCACAAGGGCTAGGTAATGTTATTTCTGTTGCTTTCAAGTATATCAATCATGAATACTACTCACACAAATATCGTAAATGACATTGACATTAACACCTATAATAATTTGATAAAATGAATTTATTAATAGTAATCAATGTGTCGTGTCACACACATGAACATATAGTGTTGAAAGTGTTAGAGTTGTTACAAAAATTAAAAAATATATGTACAAGTTAATTTGAAATTGATTTTTATATATTTCTTGTAGATATTGCCTTTGGATTGTAGGAAATGCTTCAACTTTAATCAACAATGACTCTGTGTGGAGAAAGGTTGTTCTTGATGCTAAAGAAAGAAATTGTTTCCATAATGCTGATGAGGACAAGAAATTAAATCAAGTTATTGAGGATGCATTGTTTGAGTTTGAAGTACTTGAAGAATCTTCATCATCATTTAACAAACTTAGAATAAGTGACAAGTCAGAAACAACTACACTTAGAATAAGTGACAAGTCAGAAACAACTACTTTCTCTAGGTAAGTGAAGCCATCATATTTTTTCATATATTAATGTTAATTGTATAATCTTTAACATTGAAATAAAAAAAATAAAAACTCAAAATTCTCATGAAATGAGATAAGACCTATAAATCTTTTTAAAAATTAGCACATCTTTTGATAGTTTAGCTCAATCCTAAACCTAAAAAGCATCAGTAAAACATCAAATGAAAAATAATTTCATAGGTTAATAATTTTATGCAATTTGTAAAAAAACATGTTTTTTGTACTAAAAAAATATTGGATATTTGGTATGCTGCAATATGTTTGATTTAATTAAGACAATATTTCCGGTTTTTGTTATATATTGGAGAAATTTTTTATCGTAAAAAAAATACTTATCCATTATTAAATTTTACATAATTGCATAGAAAATAGTACACACAAGACTGTCTTCACAAATAGATTATCTATATAAAAAATATTTAAAAAAGTAAAATAAAAGTGATAGTTCATAGAGTTAATCTGATAGCAACTAATATTTGCATAATTGGCTGGTTGCATAAGTTTTTGGAGAAACTAATACTTGCATGATTGTATTTTAATTATAGCAAACCATTGAAATTATGGATGAACAAGGAATAATGGAGGAAGATTTGACTATAGTTCGATTGTCAGCACCATGGAAAATTAGTGAAGACTGAAGACATTGAAAACAGTTACATTATAGATAGTGATGCAAATGAAGTATACATTTATTTTGTCATTTAAGAGTGTACCTTTCATTACTTGTTTGTGTTTTGTACTCCATATTTTGGTCTCAACTTTATCCACTTTACATTTTTTAAATATCACACATGATTTTGAAAGCATACATGCGAACATGGAAATAAATATATTGAATCATACCTTTGGATAGGATAAAAGCGAAATAGACATACATATCATTTATGTAAGCTTAAAAATTAAATCACAGTAATTAAGAAACTTTATTTGATATCATTTAATTTTCTTAAAGCATTAGTTATATTCTCTGTGATGCACATAAACATAAGAAAATTGGATTTTATGAATTGAAGAAAGGAAATATGACGAGACTTAATTGTTGATATTTTTTAATTAAAAAGAAAAGGATAAAACCGTGGACGGCAGGATTCGAACCTGCGCGGGCAAAGCCCACATGATTTCTAGTCATGCCCGATAACCACTCCGGCACGTCCACTTTGTTGATACTATTTCAATCGTCTAATATAAATACTGAATCGTTTAGTTAGAAATTCATATCTTGCATTTAAAAGAAATTCATATGGTTAAACAATCTTGATCAAAGAAATAAATATACAAATTCAACAATTAAACTAAGATTCCATAGCATACATAGTCCACTTGTTGAGATGATATTTCATATTTCATGGAATATGACAGTAGTACATCAATTATTTTCCATCACTCTTTTATATTATTGTTAAGATACTTTTCTTTTCTTCAACAAAAAACATACTACAAATAACCTAAAACTATAAAAATACAAAATTGATGTGCTTTGAGACTTGAAATTGAAATTGCAAAAATAATATATCTGAATAGGATAGAAATAAGATGTAAAATAATTTTCCAATTTTATGCAAATCCAAGACAAACCATAAAGTTACAACTATAGCAACAATGCCAACATACGATCTTATAATGTAAAATAGTTTAACATTTATAATATTTTAAGAAAATATCATGATAACTTTTTTTTTTTTAACTTCACGAATTATTCACTTTTGCAATTTAATTAACAATATCTAAATAATGAATCTATCTAAATAATTTTATATTACTATATTATATATTTTATAATTTAAAATATGTCACATCACTATTTTTATGTCAATAAATTTGAGTGATCGACCAACACATTGAGATTTTTAAATGGAAGAATAAACTCTACGAACATGTGACTAAAGTTTGAGTTTTATTTTATATTACTATTGCATTAGTCGTTGTTGAAAATTAAACAATAAAACTAACAGTTCAAAGCAAAATATAATTAAATGACCAAATAAAAAAATAAAAATTTCATAGACCTAAACTTAAAGGTTCACATATGTATTTTTGTTTTAATTTATTTAACTATTTCATATTCTTTCTATATACATTACCATAAACTAATATATATATATATATATATATATGCACATGTGTTTAAACTAATATATATATCACATATGATTTAAAGTTTTATTAATTGTGATATATTGATAGTATAATTTTTTTTATATAGACAATTCAAATCAATAAAATTCATATATAATAATAATAATAATAATAATAATAATAATAATAATAATAATAATAATAAATATTAATAATAATAATAATAATAATATAGTAAGTTGTTTGAGGAAAGGAGACTAATGGTATGTTGATTAAGGGGAGGGGGGTTATACTCTTGTAGCCCCTGGCTGCTCCTCGTTAATCCGTCCCTACCTCGGCCTTTTAACTCATAATTTTCAGAAAAATCGGTGGAAGTCTAACATTTCTTAAACACATTTAAATAAATAAATAAACAATATGATAATGATAGATTTGATATGGTGATGATACGATAGAAATAGAGATATAGAGAGAAAATAAAGTGTTAAGTAAATGTATAAAAATTATAGGGTACCTATATTATTTTTGAATATTTAATAGACAACTAGTAAAATATTAGAGCATCTACACGAGTTTGGAGTTGTTTAGCTGATTTATATAAAGTTGACATTTTTTTTCTAACGTGACTATTGTATTAGAAACACATTTAGAGCAAATGTATTCGGGTAGTATAAAAGATCATCATATCCACAAGGATTAATTCTAATAAATTAAGATAAAATTTCTAATCATCTAACAATTGTAATTGATTATCAGTGTAAAAATTCATTATACTGACAGTGCATATAAAATTAAATTTATAATCGATTACATATAATTTAAATGAATCTATAGATTATCATTAAATTATATGTGACCAGCTTATTTGTGGCTGCCTTAGGCCGCCACAAATAGCCCCTTTGTGGCTGTTTTTTGCCCTTTGTGAGGACTTTTGGCCCTCACAAATTTCTAATTTTCTTGTAGTGTTATATAATTTGAGGGATTCATATTTCTTTGAACTTAATCATAGATTTCATATTCAAAATTCAATCTTAGAAATATTAAAAAAATTGAAGGGCGATTTTGATAACCTTAATTTAAACAACTCAAATTAAAAATATCAACTTTTATTTTACATTATATATTTCAGATCTTCAATTCAATAATCTTTTTTTCGTAAAAAAATCAACATTTATTTGAGATTGAAATCATTCAATCAAGATTGAACGATGATGCATTTAGTGACTGCGTATATTAACAGATGTTGACAAATTTTATTAAGGAGAGATAACGTAATATAAATTATAAACAAAATATTTTTAATTAAAATTTTAATATAGAGATAATTCTAATTTTTAAATATATTAAAAGTACGAGTACACCATATCCAAATTCTGGTGCAAACACTAGAAAGTAGACTAAAATAATCACTTACTACTCATTTGAAAGGTTTAAGAACAAATTTGCATGTGAGATCCGGTCAGTCCTGCGTTGCGACAACTTATAGTTATAACCCTACTATATGGTCCAAAACAATTAAAAATGTCCTCCTCTCTTGTTTGTCATGAGTTAAGAAAATTGAGACCAAACATAGAGTCCTCTAACAAGGACCACTTTATGGTCATTCTTCTTTTTTGCAGGCTACAGAATAAATACGGTTAAAGAAAAGGTATTCCGCCCTATGGTCTAAACAATAGGACACAATGTGAAATGTGTTATCCTTATTATAAGTGTTTAATTAAGATCTTCCTAATTGTATAATAGTGTGTCCAATATTCATCTATATTTGTATCATTCCGTTAAGATTCTTTAAATTAAATTGGATCGAGGCGTCTGAATTAAAGTCGTAGCTTTGCCTCTAAGATTTTATTTCGCCTCGGTTTGACTTTAATCATCTAATATTTATAGCCATATATATCAATATATGCAAGTACTACTCGTGATACACTAGAGAAAATGTACGGTGGTTTACACCGTGATATACTTCTATTTAGCTCAAGAGTGAAACTATGATTTTGTAGATCTTTTTTTTAACTTTCTAACGCCCCTAAGAATACCTCAATCAGGCATAAGTACGTAGCTCAAGCCACGACAAAAATAGTAACAATGTGTATTTATCCTAAACGTCTAATTAATATGACTTTGAGACTTATATGGTGTCTCTCAACGTCTAATTAATAAATTTGTTTTTATTTTTTAAAATGTGTATTCATCTTTACTCATTATTAAAATGTCAAAAAACTGTTTTCGTTATTTTCATTGCATTTTCATTAACTTAATTACATTTTATCTTATTTACGTCACAATTATTTACTTCAAAAGTCTTTAATAAAAATAAAATGAACATATATTTTGAAAAAAAAAATAAAATCATAAAATCTTTTCACAAAATAAACATGACTTAATTTTGTGGTTTGGTTAAGGTTGGATCGATCAATATCATAGGAACTAAATATCGAACAAACCCTTTTCAAAAGCTGATTTTTCCATTTCCAGTTTGTTCAGTTTTTAATTTTTTTTCTTCAATCTGGATGCTGTGGTTTATATTGGATTGAATAAATTGTGACTAGTTGGGTGGATCAAATTTTCGTGACAATTGTCCTTAAATTTACGGAAGGGATAAGTTACCTTGAGGACTCTACTCCATATGCTATGTACATCTTGAAATTAATTAATCACATATCTATTTATAATATAATAAAACAACCCTTCATTTATTGTCATCTCATTATCAATTTTGTCAAATAAATTTATTTTTATCTAAATCAAATAAATTCTTATGCGTCACTCAAATTTTACTCTCACACAAACTAGATTTGAATTTTACTCTCACATGAAATACTAGTAGCTAAAAACACGAAACACGAGTCATATATATATATATATAGTTGAATTATCGATTTTCACGTGTCTATAAAGACTTCTGGCAATTACACAACCCTTTCGGATTTAATTATTTAAATAAAAAATACTTCTTTAAAGTCACAACTTTCTTTTAGTTTTTTTTTTAATTATTATTTTTATATATTTGAGACTAAAGAATTTATAAGTTAAACGTGGTAGAGCTAGTTATACTTTCCTTATATTCAAGACTACAAAAGTAGACAATTTCTCTTCTATCCGAAATCAAAGGCAGCGCTATATATATGCATCGAAATTGTTCCTATAATAATTGTTAAGATTATTCTTATTGAAAGATTTGAGATAAAATTGTTTTGCAAATGAATTGTGCTACGGACAAATATGGTATAGAGCATTAAAGATCAATAAGAACAATTTTAACAATTATAGATCAATACAAATTTATCTTTAAGTTTAGTTTAGTAGTAAAAAGACATATTCAGCACATGTAGAGTCATTGAAAAGATTATGTAAATCATTTTAAATACTCATTGAACAAAGTATCTTTTTTCTTATTAATAAGTGAGAGAAAGAGCACCTATTAATCATTTAATCATTTTGCCTTTCATAATATAATTCAGTTAATGCATGAAAATGAAAAGGGGCTTTAGAAGTCGAGAAGACAATGCATCATGCACCTTCTCATTTCCTATGAAACTACCCTCATGCGCAATTAAGACCTCCTAATCTTTTTTTTTTTTTTTTAAAAAAAAAAAAGGAACTAGTATTCCTATGAATAAATAATATGGTCATTTTACACTTTCATCAACCTTTTTAATTCTTCCCCTCTAAGTTGCAAAAGTTGTGAGTATCAGTTAAGTTTATGTTACTTGAAAGGTTGAGCAAAAGATATACCTTTATTAAGTGCTTAGTTTCTTAGGTTGTTCCATTCTCTATCATTAATTGTGTTCTTATATGTATATACTAATATTTTTTTTTTCTTAACTAATAATATCTTTAGAGAATGCAAAGGATGGAGAAGAGTAATAATGCAACTGAAGAGGAACCTAAACCTGGAAGGCTTTTAGATATTGTACTTTCATGGACCCTCGAGGATGTTCTCAACGAAAATCTTTACAAAGACAAGGTTTGTTTTATCCTCTTTTCAACACTCACAATGAAAAAGTGCACTTGTTTCTTATAAAAGGGTTTTAACACTAACAATAGGAGTGTGTAATATAAATTATAATTATATTATATTCTAACAAGAGAGAATACAAATTCCTATAGAAAACCTGCCAAAATCTCAATAATGGTTGGCCATTAATTTATATAGATTTTGTCCACTTTATTGTTATCATTTGTGTTCTTATATTTTAGTTTTAAATATTGAATTAAAATAGTATTGGAATTACATAATAATTAATTTATCAACAATGATATATAATACGATAGTTTTTTCATGAACAAATCATGAAGACTAAGATTTTAAGTTATTAAGAGTGGGTTAAAATAATTAAAAATAAGACATAAAATTACAAAAAGTGACTCTAGAAACCACCATACGATACCAAAAAATTCAATTTTTTTAACATGTCGCGGCGGTTTAAATTAAACTGCCTTTAAATGTTTGCTATATTTTGTTGTTGTTGTAATGACAGTTTCGAATGCTGCAAGTTAAGAAATAAGATCTTTTTTATTTCTTACTCTGTGGTTTATGGTGCATTTGGAGAGAGATAGACAAAATAAAAAAATAAAAAAGAAAAAAGTAGTTAATAGATTCCTTCCACCACTCAATAGATCTCACTTTCATTAAATTTTTAAATTTTTTTTCAACGTTTTTGTGTCTATCATGCATCATAAATAGAAGAGAAAAACTGAAGAGGATCTTATCTTGCAAACTAAAATCCTATTTTAATTTTGGTACAACTGCAATTTATTTTGATAAATAAATTTTCAAACACAACTAAATTGAATAGAAAAACTGAAAATAGAAGTGATACAATTATTTGAAGTCTGTAAATTGTGATTGATGTTAGGGTAAAGTATCCAAAATGTATAATCTTATTCCTTTTTTCTTAGTTTGTAATATTTGTCTACCCCATATATTTGCATGAAATGAAAAATGCTATGTTCTACTATTTTCTTCTCTTTTATTATTATTATTATTATTATTATTATTATTATTATTATTATTATTATTATTATTATTATTATTATTATTATTCTTGATTTAAATAATTGATAAAAGAAAAATTGATAAAAGTAAATTAAATATTATTGATAAAATGAGATAATTAATTACATGAATGGCTAAATATACTTATATAATCAATTAGATAAACAACTAACTTATTGGTATAACTAACCAACTAAGATATGTAACATGATATAATATGTAACATCTATTATGATTACTATGTTTTATTATGCAACAATTGCAAGTCCTAACATTTGAATGATTGCATTTCAATGTTTCTTCACAGGTTCATAAGATTCCAGAAACGTTTAAGTCACCAAAAGATTACAAGAACTCTTTTATTCCTCTGTTGTTGGAGGAAACTCGTTGTGATTTATCATCAAGCTTGTTCTGCGTGTCTCGAGCTCCTTTTTGTGAAATCCATAATGTTGAAGAATCAGATGGCAAGCAATTGAATTTTCCTAAATCTCAAAAGCAATTCAAACTGTTCCAACAGATCATACGGTTGAAGAGTACAACTCATCATGGAAATTATGAACCTGGGTCAGGAGATCTTATTCTTCTCACAAACATTAGGCCAAAGAGCTTAGATGACTTGAAAACATTGAAAAGTTCCTACCATTTTGGATATGTTAATCGGGCGAAAAATCACTGTTCTAATGCGATATTAGTTATGTCATCTAAAAGCGTCAAGATGGATATGGATATTCCGTATGACTTGAGGAACAAGAAAGAGGCAAAAGAGGTGAAAATGTATGCAGTTTACCTCATGAATATGACAACAAATGTTAGAATTTGGAATGCCTTGAACTCACAATCAGAGGGTGAACACCTCAACATTATTAAGAAAGTGTTGCAACTTGGTCTTAATGTAAGAATCACTTGATCATTTTTTTCTTTATTTGTTTCTCCTTTATTCATTAGACTATATACCTTAGTTTCTGACAATTTGGACACCACCCAATTTTTTGCTTATGACAAAAAATAATAGTCAACTTAGTTTCTGACAATTACACGTGGAGAACAAATTAGTCCCTGACAAAAAATTACTAAATTAGTCCCTATATGTAATCGTCAGAACTAATTTGGATATTAATTTTTGTCATGGGTTAAATTTGGCCGCGTTGAAATAATTGGAGACTAATTTGATTAATATCATATTGTGCAATGTACTCAATGTAACATTCATATTCTGCAGTATGAAATTAAAAGTACAATTGTATTATTATTGGAATTTTCTCTTTGCAGTTATATATGAATGTAACACTTTTTGTTCTTGCTTTGTGTTTCAGAGTGGACAAAACTGCAAAATTTGCTTGTCTAGATCAAATAGTCAAGCTTCTTTCATTGAAAAGGACATAATTGTTGCTCAGAATCTGAATGAATCACAAGAAGAAGCAGTTTCAAGCTGTGTTAGTATGATAAATTGTTGTCATGCTAATACCAAACTTATATGGGGCGCACCAGGGACTGGCAAAACAAAGACAGTTGCATGCTTGTTATTTTCTCTACTCAAATTAAAAACCAGAACATTAACTTGTGCTCCAACAAATACTGCAGTGTTGCAAGTTGCAACTAGGTTGCATAGTATAGTTATGGATTCCCATGAGCATGATACATATGGTTTAGGAGACATTGTGCTTTTTGGAAATAGTAAGAGAATGAAATTAGATTGTTACCCTGGCATTGAAGATATCTTTCTTGATTATCGCGTAAAAAATCTCATGCAGTGCTTTTGTGGTGAATGGAAGCATAACTTTGAATCAATGATCAAGTTGCTTAATGACCCTAGAGAGCAATATTTCATGGAGATGCATAGTGTGTCACTAAAGGATTCTTTTATTGAAAAAAATAGCATTATAGTATCTGTATATGATACAAATAGGGGGAATTATGGTTTTTATATGAGTTTTGAGGCATATGTTCAGAAGACATGGAGAGACATCACAAAGCTATACCAATTGGATGAGCATGATAGAAATGAATTGATGTTGACAATGGAACAATTTTTGAAACATAGAATTGATAAATTAAGAATGAATAGGCTCACATTCTTCATGCAAACCTTATACACAAGCTTCATGCAGATGTTTGAGGAACCTAGAGAACAAATTTTCTCAAAGTTGGGTTACAAGTCCCTAGAAGATTTTGCTATGAATAGCATTATAGCATCTGCTTATAGTGCATACAAGCAAAATAGGGGGAGTGATGATAGTTTGACTTTTGAAGGATATGTAAAGAGGGCAAAGAAAGACATAATCATGCTATACCAAACTGTCATGACTATGGAACAATTTGTAATTCAAAGATTTGGAAAATTAAGAGAGAAGCTCAAGTTCTTTATGCATACCATATACACCCACTTGCCAAAATCTTTCATTTCGCTTGATAAGGTGAAAAATATGCTTCAAGCTCTTGACATGTTAAGATCACTTGAAATTTCATTGAGTCAAGCCAAATTCAAGCAAACACTTGATGATTGTGAAGGATTAGAAATAAATGAGTGTCTTAGGATACTTAGTTTGCTTTCTAACTCAATTTCACTTCCTCAATTTAAAACGGAAAATCAAATCGAAAATTTTTGCTTGTCGAATGCTAGGCTAATTTTGTGTACTGCATCAAGTTCCGTTAAGCTTTACACAAAAGTGATGAGTCCATTGCAGTTTTTAGTTATCGATGAAGCCGCGCAGCTGAAAGAATGTGAATCAACTATACCATTGCAGCTGCCAGGTATCTGTCATTGTATCCTAATAGGTGATGAAAGACAACTTCCTGCATTGGTAAAAAGCAAGGTACTAATTGATATTGTATTCTTATTTTGTTGAGTTTTGCCAAAATTGAAGATTGTTGATCAGTATATAAAGTGTATCATATATTCATTGTTATCAACTTTTCTCATTGTAGATTGCAGATGAGTGTAAATTTGGACGAAGTATGTTTGAGAGGCTGGTTATTTTAGGCTACAAGAGGCATATGCTTAATGTTCAGTATAGAATGCATCCATCAATTAGTTTATTCCCATGCAAAGAGTTCTATGATGAAAAACTTTCTGATGCAGCCATTGTGAGGGAGGAAAGATATAATAAGAATTTTCTTGAAGGAGAAATGTATGCTCCTTATTCTTTTATTAATATAGCTAAGGGAAAAGAGCAATTTGATCATGGACATAGTTTAAAGAACATGGTTGAGGTTGCTGTTATTTCTAAGATACTTGAAAGCCTTAAACAAGGTTAGTTTAGCTTCTCTCTTCTTGAACTATGTGTGTTAATTGTCTCCTGCATAGTCAATTATAAGCAACATTTGTCACTTTTGATCGGAGATGAGTCTCAGTGTCTCACACATGTCGTTGTTAGACATTGACACAATACTGAAACATTGATTATATTAAATTAAATCATTTTCTCATATTATTACCTGTATTGACGTGCTATTTTTTGTGTTTGATATTTCTCTCAGTTATTGTGCTTCGTATAAACAAAAATATACTCCTATTATTTGGCCTCAAATAAAAGCAAACATAACTAACTTTCACTTTATTTAATTAAATAAAGATATCTATCCTATAATACCTTTCACCTAATATAAGATTTTATTTTTCAATGATTTTTATTTTCATGGAATATGTTTTCGTGAATGACACTTTTAAAAATGCATTTATATTTTTTACGATTAACAAAATTTCTTAATAAATATAAAATTAGTTATTTAATAAACAATATTTAATAAGAAGTATTTAATAAGCATTATTCATTCACACTTGTAACACTTTTTTTGCAGAGTGTATGAGGACAAAGAAGAAAGTTAGCATAGGAATCATATCTCCATACAATGCTCAAGTTTATGAAATTCAAGAGAAAGTTATGCAATACATTTCTGTTTCTGATACCAACTTCTCTATTAGTGTTCGTTCTGTTGATGGCTTTCAAGGTGGTGAAGAAGACATCATAATAATATCAACTGTGAGATGTAATAAGAGTGGAAAAGTGGGGTTTCTTTCAAATAGACAAAGAGTTAATGCCGCAATCACTAGGGCTAGGTATATTAAACCTATGTTTAGTTTCAGCGTAAGAGTAGCAAAATCACGGTAAATCACTCTAATTTTGCAAAAGTTACGCTATGTAGCTTTTACAAAATCACAGTGGCTCACTGTGATTATGTCAATTCTACTGCGAAATCAAACATATACTGATACTATTTTCATTTTTTTTATGTTGCTTCCTTGTGGACATAAAATTGAGTTAATTTTGTGCAGATATTGTCTTTGGATATTAGGGAATGCAACTACTCTGATCAACAGTGACTCTATTTGGAGAAATGTAGTTCTTGATGCTAAGAGAAGAGATTGTTTACATAATGCTGATGAGGACAAGAAATTGGATCAGGCCATTAATGATATCTTGTTTAAGCTTGAACTATTAGATAGATCTGAGTCAACATTTAAGAAACTAAGCTTAGATGAAAAATAAAAAAACAACTATTTCTTTAGGTAAGTGAATTATTTGATATAGTTGTGATCATATATGTTGTTTAAGATGCTTACTAATTTGATGAAAATCATAACCTTGTTAATTTAATGCCCTTGCAGTATCAAACTTTAATTTTATAACAATGTTTACCCAAAAATTTAAACTATGTAACTGTTTTATGCTATGAGTTTAAAATTTAACAATGATGAACTCCTTTGCATATATTCTTATATTTAATCAAGTTGTCCGGATAAAAAATATACCGACCTCATACAAAATTCCCTTAATTTCAGGAAAAAATTGTCTTGACTAATTTCCTTATTATTAAAATACTCTAAATCTTAAAAATATATTAATCATATATATTTTTTTTAAAATAAAAGTTTATGTAAAAGAAAAACAAAAACATAATTTGGAGATTTTTTTTATTACTTAAATTAATATACAAAAATATATTTTTTTTCTTTTTATCTTAAGAAGGTTGTAAAATATTCTATAAAAAAAAAAGTTCTCCAAATCATGTAGGTTTTTTTAGTCATTTGGAGAAAATCATATACTATATATTTCTTCTGCATAATTTTTTCTTTGGATCGGAAATCACCTCCATAAAATACTCTTTATTAGTAGTAGAATGATTTTCTAGAAAAAGTTTTTTATTGACAATAGAATCATTTTGTAAATCATTAGTATCTCTATCCTTAAAAGTATTTTGCAAAACCTTCAAATCATGGACAATTGTGCGATGTATTATCACGAGTGATAATAACATTTGAATATCTCATATCATCCACCAAATCTCTTGAATTTTAAATTTGTTTCCAAATCTGAATAAATTTGATGATTTTGGACAATATTCTTCTTTGACATTGTCTCACTCCAAAAACCTATAATACACATATCATAATGAAGATCATCTATTTGCTATTTGTTATATGAATTAGATAAGTTGGATTCAAACGTCTCGTGTATTACATTTGTTTCCTAGCATAACTTGGTATCATTTTCTGAAGGGATATAATATGATACCACTTCCTAAATTGATCTCACTTAGATGTTTCGTCACAATTCTTATTAGTTTTTTTTCCTCCTAATTTAGTGGAGAAAATTCTTAAATAATTGTGTTGTCTTCTAATTCAACATTAGATAAATGATCTACAAAAGGAGAATTAACAACACAATCAGTAATAATACCTTGAATTTCTTTTTTATACCTTCAATTTCAACCTTATCCCGAGCATCAATATTTTTAGGGACATATTTGCTTATTAACTTCTTTACACATGTAAGATCTTCAGTAGATTGAATTATGTCGTAACTGCTAGAATATTTTCGACAGTTATCTATGAAATATTCTACAATCTTACAAGATTCATAAAACAATAGAAATTTTTCATAATCAATGTAAACAAAAAATGCATAGCCTTCACAATCAACCATAATGCAATCTAACGTCTCTTGTGTGTCGTCCAAATCGACCAAAACTCAAGCAAAATGCCCCCAACGGTTATGTGTTGGTTGCTTCATCAAGAGATAAAGGAGTATCAATATTTCGAACGATTGTAAATATATTATTTAGCCTCCAATATTGCTGGGGTAGATTGTAGATACAAATTCAACCTTGTGCTTTTGTGTTTTTTACCAAATTTGGAAGGAAATCTTCGGTACAAGTTAGCATAGGGATTATATCTCCATACAAGGCTCAATTTTATGAAATCCAAGAGGAAGTTAAGAAGTACATGGTTTTAGATCAATTTTTTGTTACTGTTGGTTTTGTTGATGACTTTCAAGATGGTGAAGAAGATATTATAATAATGTCTACTATGAGATCTAATGTGCATGGAATGGTTGGTTTTCTTTCGAATAAACAAAGAACTAATGTTGCAATCAATTTAAAGATTTAAGTCATAAATTTGATGAAATTTGCATTATATTGAAGATGATAATTAATTTTATGGTTTTTGTTTGAAAATTTTGATGAATTTTGGTATAAAAAAAAAGATAACATTGTTGATATTTTAAAACATAAAAGACCAAATTGTCACTTAAAATTAAAATAAATGATCAAATCAAAAATAAATAAAAAAACTAAAATATTAACTAAAATTAGTTAAAAAAATACAAGTATTATTTAGTGTATTATTTATTTTGATTTCAAGTATTGTGAATTATGAATCACTTACCAAGTCGCTAACATTAACACATTGATATTAGTAATTATTTATAAAAAAAAAATGAATAAATTATAATTTATTTTGGCCGGTTGCGCAACTTTTTGGAGAAACTAATATTTGCATGATTGTATTTTAATTAGAGCTATTAGCACCCCATTGAAGTTATGGATGAACAAGGAATAATGGAGGAAGATTTGACTATAGTTCGGTTTGTCATACCATGGAAAATTAGTGAAGTACGTTTTTAAAACATCACATGATTTAAAAAGTATACTTTTGAATAAGAAAATAACATTAAAAAATCGTGGACGGCAGGATTCGAACCTGCGCGGGCAAAGCCCACATGATTTCTAGTCATGCCCGATAACCACTCCGGCACGTCCACTTCCATGTTATAATTTTCCAAAGTATCAATACATCACCACCGTTATAATCTTATTACGTTTTCACCGACGCAATTCAAATTTCCATACCTTTGGTTGGACTTTCTAAATATTTTATTTTAACTACATTTAACAATTTAAGTTTTTAACTCATAGATGAGCTAACAAATATCGATATTATTAGATTGAATATTATGTTATAGATTTGAACTCGAAACCTGCAATTATTTATGAATTTTTAATGATAATTATATCATCTAATCTATAGACAAAAAATATCTTACATTCTTTAAGTTAATGAGTTTTTCACATAAAGTTAAATATTATAATCAGCAACATAATAATCAAAATAATAGTTACATGAAACTTATATCAAACAATAAAAAGATTTGTGAATCCTTAATATTTTTTAAAAGACACTTATATTCTTCAACGCAAACATTATCATTGTCAATAGTTAAATTTCTAAAACGAAACAAAATGTTATATAATTATAAGTAACAAAATTAAGGAATACGATTAATATTATATTTACAAGGCTAGTGAAAAATCTGCCTCGGTAATTTACAATTCCGCTGAGCTTTGTCACAAGAATTTTGTGAATATATTCCAAATTCAATATTCTAGATTCATATTTGAAAATAGGAGAACTAACAACACTTTTTACATAGTCGGCTCAATAACTCTTTAATAGTTAGTGTGGCTTAAAGCAAGTTGTGTATATGTAGATTTTTTTAACATAAAAATATATTTTAGTTGGTATAGGCCTAGAACTAAGGTGTCAATAGCCTTACTCTTGATATACACCCTCCGTTTTAGCAACTCTTATTTTATTTTATTTTATTTTATTTTTATAGATATTTTGATTTGAGTTTAATTGATATATATTATTAGTATAAAAAGTTTTAAATCTAACAAATGTTATTGATTTGAGGAGTGATGCAACACATAGTGAGTAGTCAAAGCCACTCCAAAAAAAATTTATTTTTTGCCATGACTAAGTATAGTTTTATAATTAGCTACCCAAAAAATTTCATTAGTAAAAAATATAAATAAGTAATAAATGATCATTTGGCTGATATATTTATTTATATTATTTTGACACTTTTAATCTTTACTGTAAATATAAACAAAATATACTTAACAATAAAAATTGTCAAGGCATGACTCATAAATAAATTTGATGATGAGTTTCATAAAAATAATTTAATTGTTTATATTGAAAATGGGAAATTGCATTTCTATTTTCTTAGATGTCCTTAAATGGCTCTCACATCCTCTTTAAAGTTCAAAATGCATTTACCTCTCGTGTATTCCTTTAAAAATTGTGTATATTTTTTTTTCCGTCATACTTACAACTCTATATGTTATTTAATCAAAATGATATTATAATACATACTTGTTGGTGTCACTAGAAACATAATTATACCTTTCAAAATTATAAATATTAAATCTAGAGTCGTACGGCTACAAATTAAAGCAAATTTTTTAATTGTTTTATATAGTAAATAACATAAATAAATATAAGTGTGACAAAAAAAAATATTCGATGAGATTTTTTATAGTGAGTACATGGAAGATGAGTGTTTTTTCAAAATTATAGGGATGTAAGTGTCATTTAAAGATAATTTAAGGGAGATCAATGCAGTTTTTCCTATTAAATAAAACATTGTTAGTTATTATGGATTAATTTCAATCTTCAAAGTGTCGATTGTTAATTTTCTAAATTGCTATAGTCGTTTTTTATTTTGTTTATTGCACTGTTAATTTATAGTTTATACATATAAGTAATACTTATAGCTCACTTGTCATGTTTTATATATTAACTTTAAAAAAGATATTTGTAAAGAAAAATTGACTACCTCAGTGAAATTAGGCTAATTTTATTGCTATACTAACAGTGTAAATAAATTAAACTATTTTAATTTTTTAAAAAGATCTAATAAAAATAAAATTTTAATTTATGTATTTTAGACAATGTAAGAGATTTTTGCTTATCACAGAGGTTTAGGGTAGTGTATTAAATTGAGATTATAAAAGATTATTTTTACATGTGAGAATAAGGAGGAGAGGAGAAGAAAGGATAAAAATGTGACAAAAGATGTAGGTGGAAGTATAAAGAGATAAGAATAGATGAAAAAAAAAAGTGAATCATATAAATCTCATCTCATGTGATAAGGAAATACTTTTTTTCTACTAAAAAGTAATGAAATTATATTTTAAAAAATAATTTATTAAAATTTGAAAGTTTTTTAATACCTCAATTTTTTTTATAAGTTGTAAGAAGTCATGATTGAATACAATTAGATTTTTATACTTTGTTCAAAAAATCATAACTGAATATTCCAAGATTTATGTTAATTATATTAAAATCTTGATTGAATATTTTAAGATATTTTGATTGCAAAAAATTATTTTAAAATTATTTCAAATCCTAATTGAATAAATCACACTAAAGGATGTCATTGGTTGAAGAGAGAAGTTGTGAAGAAATAATTAATATGTAAAAAAGAGTGTTACATGAGAGTGAAATGTGTTTTATTATTTAAAAAACACAATTATCCTCGAGTTAAAAATAAATTCATTTTTTATTCAAACGTAATTTAGTTGTAATTTTAGTTAGTATTTATTTATTATGTAAAATAATATATTTATTATTTTATTAATTAATTAAAATAAACTATTTGTATTTAAATAGTTATGTACGTATTTATTATTTTAGTTAAATCTATATAAATACTATTTGGAACTGATTTCATAACTAATTATTCCATGTGTCTTACATTTTCTTCCTAGAATTTTTCAACATTAATTATATTCATATAAAATTTAACTGAAATATTGTTATCTAAATAAAAAATTAACAATAAAAAACAATTTAAACGAGAAATTTAATTGAATCGGAATATTTTAAAAAATTCAAAATTTTTATTTTATTACATCACTAAAAATAAACTTTTATTTTTTTTAATTCCTCTACCTTTAGTAAAAAAAATATTTTTTTGAATATCCAAATCATTCCAATAAAAATAACAACAATTTAAATTTTTTAAAAATTATATTATTTTTATCATTCAACTCCATAAATAATATGTTTGTGTGTTACTCATATAGAACTTAACTAATAATTTAAATAAAAATTAACAAAAAATCTAAAATAAGGAGTTTAATAAAATTAAAATAATATGAAAAGAGTCTAAATTTAAATTTTCAATTATTTATCAAACCTTCGTAAACAAATTTTTATTTATTTTTAATCCCTTCCTCTTATGTATTTATAATGTATAATTTTGTTAGTTCGTTATTTTCTAATTTAGAAGACAAACATTTTCAATTCCCTAAACATATAAAAATTAAAATTAAATGCAATAATAGACATTAAATAAAATAATCGGTGTAATTATCTAAATGCAAAATGAAATTCTCTAATGATATAAAAATGAAAATTAAATGTAATAATAGGCATTAAACAAAATATCTTTTAAAATACTGATTTTCATATACTTCTCTTAAACAATTTCAACATAATTCATTCACCAATAATTAGTAAAAATTTTAACACACAAATGTAGAATTCAAATACAATAATTTGCATCCAATAAAATATCTTTTACAAATTTTAAAATTAGAAACTTCAAAAATAAAAATTTTCAAATCATTTAATCGGTAAATATTGAGAAATTTATGCATAACGGTCAATTAAAAAATTTAAGAGAAATATGTACATATAATATGGACACATAATAGGAGTCATATTTAATTCCAAATTTAGGAAACCTATATTCTATAAATGTCGACTATATTTGTAAATATATATATATATATATATATATATATATATATATATATATATATATAATACTATTTGTAACAAAAATTCAATTTTTTTGAATTATTTAACTAATTGAGATTTATAAATTCAAAAATAATTAACAGTCAAAAATATTGAAATCTCTAAAGAAAATTATAACATATTTTAATCTAAACTTTGTAAAAGCAAACTCAGTAATTACACTTATAAATTTGTCAAATAAAAGAAAAATCTCTAATAAAAAATAATTTAATTTTTAAAACTCTTTACATTAATTTTAAAAATAATGATTTTTAAATCAATAGTTAATGGTGTTAATTTTTTTTATTTATCAGAAATCAAGTTTATTCTTATAACAAATTAATGTCATATTCTATTAATCATTTTTAAGAGTACACTTTTAATTAGTACATTATTATTTTATTTTTACTTTATCATGAATGAATTTTTTAAAAATAATCAAAATGTAAGCCACAAAATAATAAAAATACTACATTTGTGTCTAACTATAAGTATCTATTCACAAAAATTGTGTCCCTAAATATAATTTATTTTTCAATTTGCTATAAGCATTTATTATTATTTTTTAAACATAACCTTAATTAATACTACTAATTGATCTAGAAATATAAAAAATCATTATTAAATACAATAATACACAAATGATATTTTAGTCACTTTTCTATATAAAATAGACATAACTGCAATACAGTTTTTTTTTTTTAATAAGAGTAAGTTTTGCAATAAAAATTTATATTCAAGGACAGGGTACTACAACATAAGAGTAAAACAATATATCATACATACAAATATATCTCTTACGATGGCTTAATAATTTTTTTGGAGATGATATTTTAATTGCACAATAAAATTTTATTGAAAGGATATTGAACAGTTTG
>NC_021161.2:42089049-42090698 GCF_000331145.2 Cicer arietinum
TATATATATATATATATATATATATATATATATATATATATATATATATGAATAATTTAATATAAATAACACTTTAAAAAAATTAACTTAAAAAGATCAATTTTCTTTTAGTGTAATATATATAAAATTTAAAAAATAGGGTTAAACATTTAACCGGTAAATAGAAATTACACTAAATATGTTTTATACATTGTAAATAACTAAATGAGTTTACATATGATATTTTTTAAGAAGCCGAATTAATATATTAAAAAAGGTTATTCGTAGCATAAAGTAAGTTAAGAATAACCAAATAATAAATACAAATTAGTTATAAAATAAGATCGCACATAATGACACATGAAATCAATAATTAAGGATGTGTTTAGTTTTATGGAGGGATGAGAGACATGTTTAGTTTAAAGAAAGATAAATGAAGAGAAATGAGTAAAAATATATATGGTTCAATTGCAGAAAATTGGAGAAATTTTAATTATTTTTGGTTTAAGAGGAGAAGAGATATTTTAAATAGGTTTTTAGTTATATATAAGCATATAACCATCCCCTCTAAATCCTTGAAAAATAGAGGGAAATTAAAAACACTTTAAGAGAGGTTTTGTTTCCCTCCTAACTCTTTCTAAAAATGTGAACCAAACACACTTCATTTGAAATATTATCTCTCCCACTCTTCCATCTACCTCCAATCAACCCACACCCTAAAAGAATTAGGAGCATCCATTTTGAAGCATACTAAGAGATTGCTTTACAATTATCAACTTTAGCTTTGATCTAAGTCTAAGATAATACTTTAACACAATCAACAACTTCAGCCATAATTTTACCATGTAGCTTGAAGACACAATGATTAAGACAAATAGGAATAAAACTATTTTACATTATATCTATTAAATTCAATAAAATATATATCATTACAATAATTTTTTTAATTTATATTTAAATATTAGTTTTGTTATCATGTGCACGACACAAGACTCAACTACACTAGTTAATTAGTAAAAAAAATCATAAAAAAAAGAGAAACTTAATACAAGGGACAATAAAAAATATAACTCAATATTCACATTCTCTCTCCTCTTTTTTATAAGGAGATTAAATAGAACAATACTTATTTAAACACAATATTTTAGTATAAATATTTAGTCTCACACATAAATATAAAACAATTAAAATAAAAATAAATTTTATGATATGACTAAATTATTTGTCAATTAGTTTTTTTTTACTTCTAAATGTGTGGTCAAATATTTTAAATTTAGGTTTGTGCCATATAAAATTGACTCGATTAAGTATTATGTGGGCCCATGCTATAAACCCTTGCGTAACAAATAGCGAGTCTTCCCAATGATTTCCTGCTAGCAAGCACCACGTCAATCATTACACAGCTATGTTATTCATTTTCAAATGAGTATTGATACTTCAAGTTTTAGCTTGAATGTGTAACATTTAAATGAAGAGTATTGGTTTTAAATTGAGCTAAGATTTTATTATGGGTACTTCCATTAATTACTACTAATCACTATGATAGAAATTCATATGATTCGACATAATTTAATAAATTCTACGTAAAATTCTACCAGTAAAAAAAATAGTGTAGAGAACTCTATATTATATTTGCATAATTAATAATTAAAGAAAGTTGTGTTTAATTA
>NC_021161.2:42091198-42134887 GCF_000331145.2 Cicer arietinum
TAGGATTCAAAAAAAAAAAAAAAAAAACAGTTAAAAACTAAACAGATAAAGAAACAAGAATATTCTGAACAAAACGGAGAATGATCTCCAGGTTCAAGACTGATCGTCACAACCTCTTAACCAATCAATCTCCATTATTTCAACGAAGCTTTTTCCTCGAAATTTTATACCAAGTTCATCAGCACATGGCAAGGAATAAATATGATCCATTTCAATCAAAGGAGGCTTTCAAATCATTAAGATAAAAGGTCTCGAATCAAGCTAGTTGAAGCAGTCTGAATCTTATTCAGCCAAAATGTCAAGAAAGTTTAATCAATCTTGATCTGTACAAGACATCAGGAAGTTATCCAAAATGATCAAAACTGAATCTACAGATTGAACATCAATCTCCAGAATGTTCAAACTGTCAAAACCAGATTAATAATCAATCTCCGTTTCTGCAGAATTTCAGCATTGATCTTCTTACTTCTGCAGAAGTTTATAATCATTCACCAAACTATTTTGGAAAGAATCAAGGCTCTAGATCAAAGATGTAATATCAATGATTAAATGAGAAGCTTCAAGGATCATTAAAATCAAAGGCAAACGAAGCAAAGAAGTCTCTAACAACATTAGTCAAAACAAATTCAAAATGTTCAAAGGCTGAAATATTTTTAATCATATATATTGGTTTTGGTCAAAACTGACAGAGTACTACCAACAACTCTATTGACCATTATTAAATGCTCCAAATGCCTATAAAATATATAAAGGCCAATGTATAGGGAAAAGGAAGAAGTTCAAATGCTATCAAAATCTCATAAATCATTCACATTCACATACTTGAAATTCTCATTTTCACAAAGAAGAATATGTTCCGAACTTTTATATCACACTGTGTTATTACTACTGAATTCTTTGTAAAGAATCGAATCTCAAACAAAAGTTGAGACATCTCAGATTCTATCAAAACAATCTCATCATTATTGTAAAACTCAAACTATAAGAGTTTAAGTATAGTTTGAATAGATTGTAACAAATCCTATCAAGATCGATATGTCATTAATTTACTTTATGGGTGGAAAGATATAGAGCTTGTAACAGATCAAGGTTGATCTACACTAGGTTCTGTAAAACCAAGAAGGTTCTTTGTTTTAAACACTTAGTGGAAAAAACTCATAGTTGTGAGGTCTGGACGTAGTCCGAGTTGGGTGAATCAGGATATATCTTTGTGTGATATTCCTTCTCTTATCTCTTTATTTATTAAGCTTAATTGATTAACTGAGATAAAACATAAACTAAATTTCTGTTTTTAAGCTAACCAAGAACGTTCTCCGTTTTTTGGTAAAAACCAAGAATGTTCTCCATTTTCTGTTTTCTTAACCAAGATCATTCTTGAGTTAAATCTTGAGGTTTCTTTATAGGAATTTTTAAATAGGTACATTTACAATTCAAACCCCCCTTCCTTGTAAATCAACATTGTTACTTCAATTAGCATCAGAGCACGTTCTCTAGAAAGATTAAAAACACCTAACAAGTGCTAGAGAAAAGATCTAGAAGAAAATATGTCGAAAGCCAAATACATTGTTGAAGGAGGATCTTCGAACAAACCACCATTCTTTGATGGATCTAATTATTATTTCTGGAAGAGTAAGATGCAGTTGTTTCTGAAATCTCAAGATACAGGGATGTGGCGCATCATTACAAATGGAGATTTCATACCAAGAGTTGATCAAGATGACTCAACCTTTGATGTGAAGAAAGAAGGAGACTGGATAGCTGATGATAAAATGAAGGTACTCCTAAACTCTAAAAGCTCAATTATTCTTATCATGTGCCTTAAGCATGGAAAAGAGTGAAATAGTAGATGAATGCACAAGCCATGTCAAAGAAACAAGGATAGGCATTGGCATAAGGAAATTCGAACTGTACAAAATGCAAGAAGGATAAACTATTGATGAAATGTACTCAAGGTTCACAACAATAGTAAATGAAATGCGTTCTCTTGGCAAAGCTTACACAGTTCAAGAAAGAGTAAGAAAAATCATTAGGTGTCTTCCAATCATATGGAGACCAATGGTAACAGCTATAAGCCAAGCCAAGAATCTTGAATCACTTCCCCTGGAAGAATTAAATGGAACCTTAAGAGCACATGAAGTATTGCTACAAGAAGACAAACCAATGAAGAAGAAAAAGAAAAGAGTCAAGCTAGGAATAATGTTCTCAAAAATATCATTCAAGAATTAAAAGAAACACATAAATGAAATTTAGAAAATCAAGAAGGTCAAGAACGTTTTGCAAAGAAAACAGAGAACATTCTCCTTAAAACTGAAAATGAACTTCTTAAAACTGGTTTGTTAAATTTCATTAAAGCCACTGAAACTTTCCAGAAAATCATGGGATCTCAAATATGAATCTTTGATAAAGTTGGTCTTGGTTTTAATCAAACTCAAAAAACAAAAATGTATGAAAACTTTTTTGTCCCAAAAAGAAAGGAAGAAAAATGTAAAATTAGATGCTCATACTGTAAAAAACTTGGACATCTGGAATTTGCTTGCTATTTTTTTAGAAAAAGAGATGAAAAGATTGAAAGCAAAAAGTTTATTAAAAGAGAAGATCGTTCTGCTAAACCAACACTGAAAAATCTGCAAAAAGGAGAACATTCTCCAGGCTACTCTCAAAATGGAGAACATTCCAAAATGAAAGCTAAACTTTCTCCAGAAAATCTTGGAAAAGGAGAACAATCTGGAACTACTTCAAAATCAAGTTTAAAACTTTTTGAAACCCAGATTATAAAATCAATTCCAAGATCAACAATTAAATGTTCACATTGTCTCAAAACCGGTCATAAAAAAATGATGTGCTATATTAAGAAGAAAGAAATCTTTCAAACTAACTCTCAAGGACCCAAAACAAAGTGGGTACCTAAGGCTGAGATAACATCTTATGCAGGTTGGATTTCCAAATATAAAGAGAAAACCTTGGTTTTTAGACAGTGGCTGTTCAAGACAAATGACACGAGATAAAAACTGCTTTACGACATTCACAAGAAGGATGGAGGATCAATTACTTTTGGAAACCACAACCAAGCTCAAATTAAAGGTAAATGAACTATTGGTAAGACAAACTCTACTCAAATAACTGATGTTCAATATGTTGAAGGTTTAAAACACAATCTTTTAAGCATAAGTCAACTATGTGACAATGGATGTGAAGTTATTTTCAAACCAAAAAGGTATGTGAAATTAGAAAAACTGAAACTCGAGAAACTTTGTTTTATGGAAATAGAAAGAAAAATTTATATGTTTTATATCTTGAAGACACCTGATGAATCATGTTTTATGTCAATCAATAAAGATAAATGGATATGGCATAAAAGAGCTGGACATATTAGTATGAAAACAATTTCAAAAATCTCAAAATTAGATATTTTATAGGATTACCTAAACTCAATTTTGATAAGGATAAAACATGTGAAGCATGTGCAAAAGGAAAACAAGTCAATAGTAGTTTTCATTCATAAGATTTTGTAACCACAAACAAAACTCTTGAACTACTTCACATAGGTATTTTGGGGCCAATCAAAACAACAAGTCTAGGAGGAATGAAATATGGTTTTGTTATTGTTGACAATTTCTCAAGATTCACTTGGGTGTTATTTTTAAAACAAAAAGACGATGCATTTGATGCATTTAAAATATTTTGCAAAAAATTACAAAATGAAAAAGAATCCAACATCATTTTTGTAAAAAGTGATCATGGAGGAGAATTCATAAATGCTTCTTTTAAAACCTTCTTTGATGAACTTAGTATTTCTCATAATCTATCATGTGAAAGAACTCCACAACAAAATGAAGTTGTTGAACGGAAAAATAGAACATAACAATAAATGGCAAGAACAATCTTGGAAGAGTCTAATGTTGAAAGGTATTTTTGGGCTGACGCTGTAAACACGTCTTGTTATATCTTAAATCGTGTATCCATAAGAAAAATCATCAACAAAACCCCATATGAAATATGGAAAAATAGAAAATCAAATATTTCTTACTTTCATATTTTTGGTTGTTATTGTTTTATTTTGAACAACAAAGATATCATTGGAAAGTTTGATGCAAAATCTGATAAAGCAATTTTTCTTGGTTACTCAATTGATTCTAAAGGATATAGAGTATTTAATCTAAGAACTAATGTTGTAGAAATTAGTATGCACATATTATTTGATGAGTTTGATGACTTGGATATAAGTAAAAAGGATGAGGAATAAGAAACTAAAACTGATTTACAGTATCAACACAATCTTTTGAAAACATAGATTGATAAACAATCTCCATTTCATTCTCCACCAAAAAGCTGGAGAACAATTGAAGATCATCCTCAAACACAAATCATTGGAGATACGGCTGATGGGATTCGAACAAGAAAATCATTCAAGAATGATGAAAACAACATGGCAATGATATCCCATATTGAACCAAAATCAATTAAGGAAACCATAATTGATTAATCTTGGATAGAAGCCATGAAGGAAGAACTGATGCAATTCGAGAAAAATGAAGTCTAGACACTGGTACCCGATCCGCTAGATCAAACAACCATTGATACACGATGGGTTTTCAGAAATAAACTAGATGAAGAAGGTAAGGTTATCAGAAACAAAGCAAAATTAGTTGCTGAAGGATACAATAACCAAGAAGGTATAGATTACGATGAAACCTTTGCTCCGGTTGCAAGGTTAGAAGCTATTCGTATACTCCTTGCATATGCATCCCACAAACTTATTAAATTGTTTCATATGGATGTTAAAAGTTCATTTTTAAATGGATTCTTAAATGAACAAGTTTATGTGAAACATCCTCCAAGATTTGAAAATCAATCAAAATCAAATCATGTTTTCAAACGTACCAAAGCTCTATATGGTTTAAAACAAGCACCAAGAGTTTGGTATGAATGGTTTAATTCAATCTTAATCAAAAATGGATTTTTAAGAGGAAAAATTGACACCACATTATTTAAAAAAATAAAGAAGAATGATTTACTTATTGTTCAAGTATATGTTGATGATATCATTTTCGGATCAACAAATGAAAAACAGTGTGAAGGATTTTCAAAACTTATGCAAAGTGAATTTGAAATGAGCATGATGGGAGAATTAAGATATTTTCTTGTTTTACAAATTAAACAATATGAAAACGGTATTTTCATCTGTCAAGAAAAATACATTAAAGATCTGTTGGTCAAATACAAAATGAATGAATCAAAGGTGATGTCTACTCCCATGCATCCATCCATTTCTTTAGAGAAAGGTGAAAATGGTAAATCTATTTCTAAAAAAGAATATCGAGGAATGATTGGCTCTTTGCTTTACTTAACTTCCCGTAGGCCTGATATAGTATTTGCAGTAGAACTATGCACTCGATTTCAATTAGCTCCAAAAGAAACTCATTTAACAGCAGTAAAAAAAATTTTTAGATATCTTGTTGGAACCACTAATCTTGGTCTTTGGTATAGAAAAGGTTCACATTTTGATCTTATAGCGTATTGTGATGCTGATGATTATGTTGGAGATAAAATCGAAAGATAAAGCACAAGTGGAGCATGTCAGTTCTTAAGTGAAACATTGATAAGTTGGTCTCGCAGAAAACAAAACACAATAGCTCTATCAACCACTGAAGCTGAATATGTCTCAGCAGCAAACTACTGCTCACAAGTTCTTTGGATTAAAAATCAACTCAAAGACTACTCAGTAAGTTATTCCAACATTCCAATTTACTGTGATAACACTAGTGCAACAAATTTATCTAAAAATCCAATACAACACTCTAGATCAAAACATATTGAAATAAACATCATTTTATTCGTGATTATGTCAATAAGAAGGATATCGAATTAATCTTTGTTGATACTCAAAATCAACTTGCAGACATCTTTACAAAGGCTCTTGTCGAGGATAGTTTCAATTTGATCACAGAGAAACTGAAAATTAGGAAAAATCCATAAAATTCTAGTTAAAATCTGCTTCTGTAGAAAATGGAGAACGTTTATCAATCTCCATTTGTCCAAACATCAGTCTTCGTTTGTTCAACCAACATTCTCCTCTGTGTCATCACTTTTCCTCGCAAACTAAAAAGGGAAATTTTGACATTTAATGCATGTGTCTCTTTGTCTGCAAAAGAGGACTGACATAAGCATTCCCGCCCCCAAAATTCTCTCCTCCTTCCCAAGGTTCAAAATAATCATTGCCTCTTTCTCTTCATCATATGCATATTTTTTATTATTTTTAGTCTTATTTATCTTTAATCATTAGTTAATTTAAGGAGTTATTTGATATATTTTGTTGATTTTAGCTCTTTGATTTAATGAAATATTTATGTTATTATTTCCTTGATTAAGTAGGGATTTTTCGGAGTTTTGTGTTGTTATTTTGTTTTAGTGCAGTGCTGAATTTTGGTGAGAAATCTGCATGACCTATGTAGAGTATGTCAGAAATATCTGGAGTTTTAGATGTCCAATTGGAGTCAAACTAAGTGCAAATGAAAGCTAAGATCTATAGCTACAACTTTCATGAAGACACCGAAACCACATTCGGACTTGAAAGAGGAGAAAAATGCAATATACGTTGGATAATAGATGCTGAGCGCTTGGAGCGCACCGGACGCGCCCGAGGCGCGTTTCCAGCCGGTCAACACTGTCCAGGCGCGCCTGGGGCGCGCGACGCGCATCAGCAACCATAAAATTGCAATTTTTCACTGTTTTAGGGATCTTTTTGACTCTTGAGAAGTTGAGAGACTTGTGCCCTAGCATAGAAACTCAAAGACGACCGTTTCTAACATCATTGGAGCAGTTTTATCAAGAATCATTCATGAATCCTTCTTCTAATTCTTCTCTAATCTCTATCTCTTTTATCTCTGTCATGAATAACTAAACCCTATTTGTTAGGGATGAGTGTAACAAGATGAAACCCTTATTTTTATGATTTGATTTCTAGTTATATGAATGAGTTTATTGAATTATTTTTCTCATCTCTGTGCTTAATGCTTTTTATTGTTTGATCAACATTAAAATGTTCTACGATTTGTATTTTGAAACGGAAGTGGACTTTACGAATACTTGATATGAGAAATTCATGAATTTGTAGTCTAGACATAGGTGTAGGTCATGAAACCAATTAAATTAGTTACAAAGCAATAATTTACAAGAGAATTTCGATACGGTAATGCTTAATTCTAATCTTAAATCTACTAAGGGATTAGGGGTTACTTTGGAATTAAAGGTTATGTTACTAAGACATTAGGGCAAGAATAATAAAGAGAATTCGGTAATAATTCAATAAAGGAATTTAATAACTAAGATCAAATTAGACACCAAGGTTGGATTCAAAGTGAAACTCACCCTTGACATTTTTCTCAATTTATAAATGATCAATTTTACTACTGTTGTTAATTTTAAATATCATTTCAATCAACTTGGGAACTTTTTGTTCAATTTTAGTAACTAAATATAATTCAATAGTAAAACGCTATCCTTGAGTTCGACACTCGGTACTACCGTTTTATTATTACTTGCAACGATTCAGTACACTTGCTTAAACGCTATCACCCGCCCCCAAAATTCTCTCCTCCTTCCCAAGGTTCAAAATAATCATTGCATCTTTCTCTTCAAATCAAAAACTCTGAGTGACATCCAAACCACTTCATCTTCTTTTTCCTCAAAAACAGTAAAAGTGTTCTCAACTTATCATCTTTTCAAACCACAACAATGGCGGACACAAAGCAATCACCAAGAAAGAATGCATATTCATGCTCACCATCCTCAACATCTCCTTCATCTGACTCAATACAATGTTCATGATCTCCACCACCACGGCCAACTCCTCCACATATATCCTCTTATACTAATTTTTCTGACTACCTCTCATCTTCCTCTGAACACAACCTCAACCCTATCAATCCCAATCCTTTGTCCACTGTTCTTCCACCACTCTACACATGTCCCCTTCCTAATCTCGCTTAAGTTCCCCCTCCTGCGAAAACCTACGATACCAAAAAGACGTTCCATGAGAGTACAATCTAGCATTGGAACCTCAAAGGCTTCCACCGAAAAACCATTCTACTTCATCATCTCCGATTCTGAGACTGATGACACATCTGAAACTCCCCTTCACACAACCGCTATAGAGAAAGCACAAACTAAACCCATCACTCCATCAAAATCACCTGTCTCCTCCGAACCTTCTCAATCAACTCCTCCAAATCAGAAAAGAGATTGACTAACGAACTCTTCTCTTTTCTTCCTAAACCATCTCAACCTTCCTCTCAATCCAAAAAACCAACCCCACGATCGATGAAAACGAAAACCACCATAACCATTGCACAATTCCTGGCTAGAACCAACCTCAGAAATACCCGAAGAACGAAAACGCCTGCACTCAAACAAAACATAAAACCCACTGTTCCTGCCTCTCTAGAACATTCTCCATCTCCAAAATGTTCTCCAGCCTAAATCAAGAACAGTCTCCAATCCGTATATCCTCTCATTCTCCACAACAAGAACGTTCTTCACATCAAGAATGTTCTCCTACTTAACCCTCATCTCCTCTACATCCTCAACAACATTCTCCAATCCCAGAAACTTCCCCAGTTCAAAACCAAACACACTTCCTCTTATTTCACCCAAAAACTCCAAAATTTCAGAGACAAATGGGCTGAACGCCTTATTGGAATCATGAAAGTTTTTGTATTTGACAAACTAATTGTCAATGGTAATGTCCAACATCATACTGATGCCTTAGGTTGGACATCTTTTCTACAAATATCTGAGCATTACTATCCAGATGTTGTAAGAGCATTCTACTGCAATGCCAAAATGTAAGACCCTTAGTTTTTAAATCCTAAATTATACAATTTTAGGATATTTTGTGGGGAATTTCTTAGAATTTTAGCCCAGTTTTGGTATTTAGTGAGTTAAATGCCAAAAATATATTTTTGGAAATTGGATTAAAATTATTTGTCGGAGAATAATTTATTTACGTTACAAAGAATTTAATACCGGGCAGTTTTGTTAAAAATATATTGAGTTGATGAAAATTTTATCTGTCTATTGAGTTGCGACGAGAGTATATACTTTTATCAAAATAGATAGTGATGTGTGTAAAAGTTATTAGATATTTGTGGGTTTAGTTTGAATTATAATATATATATATATATATTATAAGTAACACATATATTATTATTATTATTATTATTATTATTATTATTATTATTATTATTATTATTATTATTATTATAAGTAATATATTTATATATATGTTGAAAAAGAGATAGAGAAGGAAACAGAGGAACTAAAACACGTTTCCCTCCTTGTTCGCAGACCTTTCTTCTTCCTTCTTCCATTTTCTTTTTCCTTCTTTTACTTCAAGAAAAGAAACCCAAGGCTTGGTGGGTGACAAAGCAAAGAATTTCTCAGCTTCATTCTTCCTCTTCAATTCGAGAACGAAGAAAAATGGTGTTAGGGGTTTTCAAAACCGTTAAACGCAAACCTCCACGTTTCTTCTAGATCTAAGCTTCGTTTCAAGAAGAGATAGCAGGGAAAGTTGCTCACCTATACGCTACGGTGCTAGTGAACCAACTTTGGAAGCGACGTCGCGAACGGAGATTTTATCGGAATTATTCGCGGTACCGTAATCGCTCGTTAAAGCTAATGTTAAGGTAAGGGCTCCTTCCAAACTTTTAATTTGCATTTAGGGACTTATCTGTGGTTGTATGGAAAAGAAGTTTGTTAGGGTTGAAGTGTTGATTTAGGGAAAATGAATTTAATGCTTTCATGGGTAAAATTTTAGAGTTGGGTTTTGGTGATATTGATGAGTGTATCGTGGAAAATGAATTTAACTCATTTATGTGTGGTTTTGAGGAAATGAAATTTGATGTGTTTGAGTGGTGGGTTGTGATAATTTTGCGGTTGTCGTGTTTGACGTGTTCATAATTAATATTTATAAATTTCGAGATGTGTTTGTGTGGATTTTGTGGAAAAATGAATTGATGTGATTTGGTGTGCATTGTGGATTGAATTTGAGAATATGTCTGGGTATGTTCTGTGTAGAATTTGAAAACCATTAGAGTTAAACGAGTATTAAAAATGTGGAATCTTTTAATATATCTATTTACTTAATGTTTGTCTTCAAAATTGTTAGAGTTAAACGAGTATTAAAAATGAGGAATATTTTAATATCTCTGTTTACCTAATGTTTGTAGTGAAAATCGTTAGAGTTAAATGAGTATTAAGAATGGGGAATCTCTTAATATCTTCATTTACTTAATGATTGTCGTCAAAATTGTTAGAGTTAAACGAGTATTAAAAATGGGGAATCTTTTAATATCTATGTTTACTTAATGATTGTCGTGAAAATTGTTAGAGTTAAATGAGTATTAAAAATGGGGAATCTTTTAATATCTGCATTTACTTAACGATTGTCGTGGATAGAGTCAGAGTATGCTCATGCATTTCATAGTACATGGCGACCAGATGGGCCATGGTGATAGTGGTGACCGGATGGGCCACAAGATGATTCCATGTGATTTGTTGGTTCATCTTATCCTTGTAGGGATTGTCTCGTCGTGTAAGGTCTGCGATAGACTACACATTTTTGGTAAATCGTGCTGACCCGAGATAGGTGGCACCTCGGTAAATAGTACTTCGGCCTGTGGTGGGCGGTACATTTACGATTTATGTTTTTAGTCAATCGTGCTGACCCATGATAGGCGGCACCTCGGTAATTTAGTACTTCGGCCTGTGATAGGCGGTACAATTATGATTTACGGCCCTTCGAGGAGGGTTTTGGTTTGGAATTCTGTAACACCCCGATTTTTAACAGTGCGAGTGTATTTTTTTTTTTTCAAAACAAATTCATAATAACAAAGAAATAAATAAGGAAATATTTTTGGATAAATATTTAAGTTGTAACACAACGACAAATAAGTCAACAGAATTCACAAGCAGCATAATAGTTTTTGAAATACGAATCCAAAGTATTTACACATCAAAAAGTGGTACATGGACCCCATCATAATAAAATGTCAAACAAACAATATTAGTATAGGTACAATCTTCCAAATTAAAATAAACACAACCCAAAAAGAAAGACGTCTAGTCCCTATACGTCAACCTAATCTGATCATTCTACCAAAAAACTATACATCCCGGATGATCTTCACGCGCCCCGCCAGATCCTCTTAACACAGCTCCAGTCAGGTGTGTCCAACTATCTTCCCATCTATAGGGTACTAACCGATAGGATGGTCCTGGTTCTCATCTGAGGGCAAAGCCCAGATTTCCACAATAGTTGTAAAGGGTCACCAACCGAAATTAACAATTAACACATAACATTTAAGTTTTTAAATGCACAAAATAATCTTTCAACTTAGCATGCACCTTAAAGGGTTTCCATATGCCAAACATTCATAAACAAGGTTGAAAAATGAAGTTTTTAACAAAACATCACTGTTGTATTCGAATACAGCATCTCTGTATTCGAATACAAGGTTGTTTCAGCATTCAGCAGCAAAAACAACATGTCTGTATTCGAATACAACCTTCTGTTTTCGACTACACAGCAAGTCAGTAGCAAAACAACATGTCTGTATTCGAATACAACAGTCTGTATTCGAGGACACAGTAAGTCAGTGGCAAAAACAGCATGTATGTATTCGAATACAGCTTTCTGTATTCGAATACACATCAGACAGCAACGGAAAAACAGCAAAATTCAACTTTTTAAAGGGTTTCGAAACCAATCAACACTTACACATAAATCCAACAATCACACTTAGCAATTATAGCGCAATCACCACGACATCTTGACATTTTATTATTGATGGGTTCCATGTCCCACTCTTTGATGTGTAAATACTTTGGATTCGTATTTCAAAAACTATTCCGCTGCTTGTAAATTCTGTTGACTTATTTATCATTGTGTTACGACTTAAATATTTATCCAAAAGTATTTTCTTCTTTATTTCTTTGTTTTTATGAATTTGTTTTGAAAAAAAATACACTCGCGTTGTTCAAAATCGGGGTGTTACACAAAACCTTCTCCGATAAATCCCTCATCATCTCCACCATTAAGGGAATCGAGATAAGGTTGACTCCAGATATCGTGGCTTCCATCCTTCAACTGCCTACAGAAGGACCTTCAATTTTTGGCAACAAGTGGTACTCAGCTCTGAATCTTAAAGAGACTGAAGTACTCTCTGACTTGTTTGAAGAAGGGTCTACTCGCTACCTTTCCACATATCTCAAGCCCCTTCCAAAGGTCTTCAACAGCATGAGCCAACATACTCTCCTTCCTCACTGTGGAAGCCACGAGTATGTCTGTGCAAATGATGCCTTGATCATCTATCACCTCCTAAATTGTAAGCGCCTTAATCTTCCTCATGTAATCATTCAACAAATGATCTGTGCTGCCACTAAAGATTACAAGAAAAATATCGTTCCTTATGAAATGATATTAACTAAAATCTTTAGGCACTTTGGCATTCCTCTCTTCACTGAAAAATCCCCCATAAAACTCTCCAAATTTTCCACAAAAAATATCTCCCACATGCGCAAAACATTCTCTGAACAACCTACCCCCACTACTTCCTCCTTTCCATCTTCCTTTAAGAGAAAAAGTTCGACAAGAAGAAGAACTGCCACCATAGCTATCCCCCTTTTCACCTCAAATATCTGATCATTCAGGAGATGCAGTAACTGAAACTGCTCCAGAACGTTCTCCTCCAAACCAAGAACGTTCTCTAGAAAAAATCCCAAATCCATCAACTTTCTCCGTTTTTCCTCAATCATCCACATATTTCCTCTCATACTCTTAAATACTTCATTCTCCTCCTCATGACTTCGATACATTACTACCCAGTCATCATGTGAGTACCATGTCTCCACTCTTTGTGTCCCCACAAAATACAAGCTCCTCCATCTTCGACATTATCTAGTTTTTAATCTTTCCAGAAGATGTTGGCCCATCTGTTAGACACTCCACATCATCTGGCCCTTTACCCTCCATGGCAACCTCATTTGCCACTATTCCATCTATCTTTATTTCCACCATTCCATCTATCTTTATTTCCACCATTCCATCTAACACAATTGTTGCTGCCACCTCCCAACCTTCCAATCACCTCCATACTCCTCCTCGCATGACTGAACCCTTCCAATTTTGACATTGTGGCTGCCCTTCAGACTATAATGGCACGACAACTTCATCAAGATCAAGAGATTTCTCTGTTGAGAACATGGCTCACATAACAACTTGCTCCCAAGCTGGGAATCACACCTCTTCCGCTTCATCATGTTCCTCCTCTTCCTCCACAAGTTCCTAACCCAGGAAAATCCTTCTCTTCTGAAGAATCTTTTCCGTCATTAGTGTCTTAGGATCTTTCTACTCCTTCCTTTTTGTATGGCAAAAGAGGAGAATTAGGATAGTTTTTATTCTATATTTAAATCCCTTTTGTATCTAGGATTGTGCCAAAAGCAAATTGATGATCTGTATCTCTTTTGAATTAATGAAAAACAACTTATGTCAAAATTATATGCATGATTAAAATCATGTCAAAATCACTTACTGCATTAATTGAGGGGGAGCTATTAAGCTTTTCAAAATTGATATTAGAATCAGAATTAAAATCTAAATTTACATGTTTGTCATCATCAAAAAGGGGGAGATTGTTAAGACAAACTCTCAAATTAAATTTTTGACGAAAATAAACAAAGGTTAGTTAAGAATGTTAATTATGATTCTAAAATGTTATGTAAATTTAACTTGTGTTTTTGAGTGAATTAATTCAAAGATAGGATTCAAGCAAAGCAAAGAAAATAGTTTAAAACTGAACATATAAAGAAACAAGAATATTCTGGACAAAACGGAGAATGATCTCCAGGTTCAAGGCTGATCGTCACAGCCTCTTAACCAATCAATCTCCACTATTTCAACGAAGCTTTTTCCTCTGAATTTTATACCAAGTTCATCAGCACATGGCAAGGAACAAATATGATCATTTTCAGTCAAAAAAGGCTTTCAAATCATTAAGATAAATGATTTCGAATCAAGCTAGTTAAAACAGTCTGAATCTTATTCAGCCAAACTATCAAGAAAGTTTAATCAATCTTGATCTGTACAAGACATCAGGAAGATATCCAGAATGATCAAAACTAAATCTCCAGATTGATCATCAATCTCCAGAATGTTCAAACTTTCAAAACCATATTGATAATCAATCTCCGTTTCTGCAGAATTTCAACATTGATCTTCTTACTTCTGCAGAGGTTTATAATCATTCACCAAACTGATTTGGACAGCATTAAGGCTCCAGATCGAAGCTGTAATATCAATGATTAAATGAGAAGCTTCAAGGATCATTAAACTTAAAGGAAAACTGATCAAAGAAGTCTGAAACAACATCAGTCAAAATAGATTCAAAATGTTCAAAGGCTGGAATATTTTTAATCATATATATTGGTTTTGGTCAAAACTGACAGAGCACTACTAACAACTCTATTGACCATTATTAAATGCTCCAAATGCCTATAAAATAAAGGCCAATGTCCAGGGAAAAGGAAGAAATTCAAGTGCTATCAAAATCTCATAATTTATTCACATTCACATACTTGAAATTCTCATTTTCACAAAGAAGAATCTGTTCTGAACTTTTATATCACACCGTGTTATTACTACTGAATTCTTTGTAAAGAATCGAATCCCAAACAAGAGTCGAAACATCTCAGATTCTATCAAAACAATCTCATCATTATTGTAAAACTCAAACTATAAGAGTTTAAGTATAGTTTGAATATATTGTAACAAATCCTATCAAGATTGATATGTGATTAATTTACTTTCTAGGTGGAAAGAAATAGAGCTTGTAACAGATCAAGGTTGATCTAAGCTAGGTGCTGTAAAACCAAGAAGGTTCTTTGTTTTAAACACTTAGTGGAAAAACTCACAGTTGTGACGACTGGATGTAGCCCGAATTGGGTGAACCATGATATACCTTTGTGTGATATTCCTTCTCTTATGTCTTTATTTATTAAGCTTAATTGATTAACTGAGATAAAACATAAACTGAATTTCTATTTTTAAGCTAACCAATAACGTTCTCCGTTTTCTGTTTTCTTAACCAAGATAATTCTTGAGTTAAATCTTGAGGTTTCTTTTGGAATTTTTAAATAGGTACATTTACTATTCAAACCCCCTTCCTTGTAAATCGAAATTGTTACTTCACTCTCTTGTTTTCTTGTGTGTTGTGTTTCACCTCATTTTTCTCTACTTAGTTTTTAAATCCTTTTTCCCTCCTTTAACCCTTCTAATCCTTAGTTTTTTTAAACGCTTTCTCCTTCAACTTAATATCCTCCAACAGTTTCTTCTTCTTGATTCTAATGGATCCACTTGGTCGCTAAGATCTTCCAACTTTCTCTGCTTCCTCATCATCTTCGATGTCCCTCCGTTGTTCAGAAAAGTGGTAACGTTCCTCCGCAGTCAACTTTTGCTTCCCCATCTTCGATTGTTTCGCTGATTCACATTCACAATCATCCTCTCGGTCCCAAAAAAGTGGCAACGTCCCTCTGTGTTCTGCTTCTGCTTCGTCATCCTCGACTATCTCGCCGATTCACAATTCGAAATCATGAAATCTTACCTAGATTATTATCAAATTGTATACATAAAACAAATCTCCAAATCTATTTTGTTGTCATCTTATTATATATTTTTTTTATAAATTTTTTATAACATTATTATGCATTTGTCATTACTTTCAATTTAGGTCAATCAATTATATGAGTAATATTTTACGTTATCAATCCTCCTTTCACCTTCATACACAATTATTCAATGATTTCATACGTTGAAAATTCAGTTACTCATTTAATTCTCATTATATTTTTCTATAATATATTTATAATGCATTTTTTTTTATTATAAGTAATACTTTACACTATCAATTACACTTATGAGTATCAATCTTGCTTGCACAATTATTCCACTTAGGAGTGAGTAATGATTTCATACATTGAAATTCAATTACTCATTAAATTCAATGGAAAAAACTCACCTAATCGTAAATATCATCATAAATGCTTTTTATCATCATACGTGCATTTTTTAATTGTGAGTAATATTTTACACTATCAATTACATAATCAATTATACTTATGAGTAATATTTTACGGTATCAATCATCCATGCACAATTATTCCACTAATTAAATTTTCAATGAAAAAAACCACATAATCACTCATAAATAATGTCATAAATGTACTTGATCTAATTCTTTGTATTATCTCAACAGAGTAAGATAATAAATCAGTATGAGTCAGTCAAGATTGTTTTCTCTAAAGAAAGTGGCAACGTCTCTCCATAATAATTCTTCGAAATCGTAAAATCTTACCTAGATTATTATCAAATTTAATCCATAAAGCAAACCCCCATTCTATTTTGTTGTCACCTTATTATGTATTTTTTTTTATAAAATTTTGTATATTATTATGCATTTATAATTACTTTCAATTTATGCAATCAATTATATATATGAGTAATATTTTACGTTATCAATTCTCCTTTCACGTTCATACACAAATACACAATTACATTCCTCTGCGATAATTCTTTGAAATCGTAAATTCTTACCTAGATTATTATCGAATTGTATACATAAAACAAACCCACAATATATTTTGTTGTCATCTTATTATGCTTTTTTTATAACATTATTATGTTTAATTTTTTTTTTTATAAATATTGATGTTATATCTAAATTTGTCACAACTATTATTATATTATACTTATAAAACTTAAATTAATCGAACAATATTGATTGTCAACAATACATACGGCCATCTCACTTATGTCCATTCAATTACATATTCAAGTGTATGAGTGAAAGACTTTTTTGTATCAAGTTACAATATAGTATGTATTATGAGTTCTCTATATAACAACTATAGTTAGCTTTTTGAGAACTTTTAGTTATACATTTTTGTTTAAACTATTACTATTTCCCAATACATTTAAATACACCAAAACTAAATTAATGCATATTTAATGAAAATCTATATAGCTTCAAGGACATGGGTTCATATTCATATATACTTCTATACCTCAAAATTTTAATATCTATCATATGAGTAAGCTATAGATACTTTACTCATAATAACATTGTACACATTATACATAGCAAAGATACAGACTTTTGAGTTTAAAAAAAAAAAACACAAATTAAAGCTGCAAATAAAAAGCTCAGCAAATGAACAGATAAAAACAAACATAAGCTAAAACCATGAAGGCATCAGATGTGTAAAAAAACCACATATGCTGAGTAAAAGAAAATAAGCATCAAACAAAGATCTGGAAAACTCAAATAGGGGCACAGACTAAGAAAACAACTAAACAAATAAAAAAAATTCTATAAATACATCTTCTTTAAATTTCAAAAAGGGGGAAGAAAGAAATCGAACAAAAACAGAAAACTACCAAAACAAAAAAAGAAGAAATCAGAGGGAGTATTAACAAACAAAAAATGCAAAAGCTTCCCTGCGAGCAAACGATCGAGATCCTCGATCAAGATCATTGACTTCGGTGTCGTGTCCATCATCAACATCTTCCAATCAGAACTGTCTGTTACTTTAGAAACATCGATATCGTAAACATCAAACTTCGCCATTGTGGCAACGAAGCTTGATTTTACCGTATCGGACGCACCGTAGAGAAGGTAACTCCTCTTCCAAACGCGCTTCTTTCATTTTTTTCCCAACTGATGGGCACAACGGCCGCCCCATTCTTTGAGTTTGTAAGCAACTAGCTAGCGTTTCATTTGGATGTTTTTAATTTGTTTGTTTTGTTTAGTTGAGCTCAAGCTTTAATAAAAAGTACGGTAAATTTATTTATGCAAATTCAGCCAATTTAGAGTTAGTTTTAAAAAACAATGTTTCATAACTAAATATCAATTTCATAAAAAAAAAAACACAAATAAATATTTCATTAAAGATTAATTAGATGCGACATCTTTTTAATATTTGAGTTGTTAGGACACAAACGGTACAACTTGATAGTTTTAAAACTCTCTTTTTGTTTTATTTTATTTATTTATTTATTTTAATAAATTAGTATAAAAAAAGACATAAATTTTTTTAATTAGATGTGTTTTTTATTTTTTTTATTTTTTATCTTTGAGTTATTAGGACACAAGTTGCTACAACTTGGTGGTTTTAAATCTCATCTTCATAGATAAATTCATAAATTAAAATTCATAAACAAATTAGTAAATAAAAATTATTATTAAAGGTTAACTGAAAATGACATATTTTTTTAATCCATGAGTAGCAAAACATAATTTATAATTCCAAAACTTATTTTTATAAATAAGTAAATATAAAATCAACTTTTTAAATTTGATTAATTACATGTGATCTTTTTTTTAATCTTTGAGTTGTTGAAACACAAGTTGTACTACTTGGTGGTTTTAAAACTCAATTTTAAAATCGAAAATAATATAAAACATTCTTAAAAGGATTAACTAAATTAGACATTTTTTTATTCTAAGTTTTTGAGACACAGGTTGTACAACTTGATAGTCCTAAAACTCTCATAAAAAAATGATTTTTGAAGTCAAACAAACTCATTTTCTTTTCTCGTCAAATATTTTTTTTTAAATATAACAAAACCAATTTTCTTTATAATAAAAGAATTAACATATCCACATTTTCTACTCAAGAACTACGTTGCTTTGATTTCTCCATCGCACTGGGAGATACGTAGGAGCAAGATCACATTCTTGTCAAGCACATTAATAAAAATTTCTTTTTTTTGTCCTTTATTTGTTAAGCACACATTTATTCCAAAATCATATTTAAAAAAAATTGTTATTCATATTTAATAAGAAGGAGAAATAAATATGCTTAAGTTAATATTAATCTTGCACAATTAATCATAGGTAACCGTTGTTTTAACGGATGTCGTAGGGTGTTAATACCTTTCCTATGCATAATCAACTCCAGAACTCCAAATTTGGTTTCAAATATCATTTTTTCTATTTTTAAGGGTTTCCCAATATTTCCCTATTTTAAAATAAATTTTGGTGACGACTCCATTGAATCCGAGAAACACTCGAAATTTTAGACTGCGACAGCTGACGACTCCACTGGGGATATTTTGGATAGTCAAGCCTAACAAATTAATTTGTGCATAATTTTTAACTGTTCTATATTTGTTTGCTTTTCATTTTATTTTATTTTATGTGTTTATTATTTCTTAATAAGTATTAGTTAACATTATAATACTTTTTTTTAAGTTTGTAGATCATTTTTATTTATTTATTTATTATGTATATATGTTTTTTTTTTTTATCATTATGGAGTTATTGAATCATTCCTATTCCACACCCTACACTTTTACTAAGATACACACTTATGAATTGAACCTTATACCCGGGTTAGAACAAAACTTAAGTTTAGTTTCGAGATTGTGTAGTGGTAGCATTCTGGATGTACATCCTGTTTGGCTAGCATGAAGATCTCACCTAGAGTTTGATCTTGTTGAGGGTATTGTCACTCCAAATAGTTTACCTATTGTTGTTGACAATAATCCAAAATAGGGTTACTGGCTCTAAGAACCGTGTTTAGAACTATAGAGTCACCCTTGTGAGAGTTTTTGTAAGACCCATAGTTTTTAAATCCTAAATTATGCAATTTTAGGGTTTTTTTGTGTGGAATTTCTTAGGCTGTTAGCCCAGTTTTTGGTATTGAGTGAGTTGAATGCCAAAAATATATTTTTGGAAATTGGATTAAAATTATTTGTCGGAAAATAATTTACTTCCGTTACGAAGGATTTAATACCGGACAATTTTGTTAAAAATATCTCGGGTTGCTGAAAATTGTGCCGAACAATTGAGTTGCGACGAGAGTAGATATTTTTATTAAATTAGACTAAGAGGGGAATGAAATGATGGGGGTAAGAGTTGTTAGATAATTGTTGGTTTTGTTTTAATTATAATATATTAATATATAAATATATATGTATATATTGTAAGTAATATATATATATATATATATATGGTCGGAGGGAAAGAAGAAAGAAAAGGAAATAGAAAGGAAGGTTAAATGAGTATTAAGAATGGGGAATCTCTTAATGTCTTGTTTGCTTAATGTTTGTTGTGAAAATCGTTTAAGTTAAATGAGTATTAAGAATGGGGAATCTCTTAATGTCTTGTTTACTTAATGTTTGTTGTGAAAATCGTTTAAGTTAAATGAGTATTAAGAATGGGGAATCTTTTAATGTCTTGTTTACTTAATGTTTGTTGTGAAAATCGTTTAAGTTAAATGAGTATTAAGAATGGGGAATCTTTTAATGTCTTGTTTACTTAATGTTTGTTGTGAAAATCGTTTAAGTTAAATGAGTATTAAGAATGGGGAATCTTTTAATGTCTTGTTTACTTAATGTTTGTTTTGAAAATCGTTTAAGTTAAATGAGTATTAAGAATGGGGAATCTTTTAATGTCTTGTTTACTTAATGTTTGTTTTGAAAATCGTTTAAGTTAAATGAGTATTAAGAATGGGGAATCTTTTAATGTCTTGTTTACTTAATGTTTGTTTTGAAAATCGTTTAAGTTAAATGAGTATTAAGAATGGGGAATCTCTTAATGTCTTGTTTACTTAATGTTTGTTTTGGAAAATCTTTTAAGTTAAAAGAGTATTAAGAATGGGGAATCTCTTAATGTCTTGTTTACTTAATGTTTGTTTTGGAAAATCTTTTAAGTTAAAAGAGTATTAAGAATGGGGAATCTCTTAATGTCTTGTTTACTTAATGTTTGTTTTGAAAATCGTTTAAGTTAAATGAGTATTAAGAATGGGGAATCTCTTAATGTCTTGTTTACTTAATGTTTGTTTTGAAAATCGTTTAAGTTAAATGAGTATTAAGAATGGGGAATCTCTTAATGTCTTGTTTACTTAATGTTTGTTTTGAAAATCGTTTAAGTTAAATGAGTATTAAGAATGGGGAATCTCTTAATGTCTTGTTTGCTTAATGTTTGTTTCGAAAATCGTTTAAGTTAAACGAGTGTTAAGAATGGGGAATCTCTTAATGTCTTGTTTAGTTAATGTTCGTTTTGGAAATCGTTTAAGTTAAAAGAGTATTAAGAATGGGGGATCTCTTAATATTTCTGTTTGCTTAATGTTTGTTGTGAAAATCGTTTAAGTTAAATGAGTATTAAGAATGGGGAATCTCTTAATGTCTTGTTTACTTAATGTTTGTTTTGAAAATCGTTTAAGTTAAATGAGTATTAATAATGGGGAATCTCTTTATGTCTTGTTTACTTAATGTTCGTTTTGGAAATCGTTTAAGTTAAAAGAGTATTAAGAATGGGGAATCTCTTAATATTTCTGTTTGCTTAATGTTTGTTGTGAAATTCGTTTATGTTAAATGAGTATTAAAAATGGGGAATATTTTAATATCTGCATTTGCTTAACGATTGTTGTGGATGGAGTCAGTATATGCTCATGCATTTTCATTCTTTTTGTAAATCGTGCAGACCCGTGATAGGTGGCACCTTGGTAAATAGTACTTTGGCCTGTGATAGGCGATACATTTGCAATTTACGTTCTTTTTAGTAAACCGTGCACACCCGTGATAGGTGGCACCTTGGTAAATGGTACGGGCCCGTGATAGGCAGTACGTTTATGGTTTACGCTTTTTAGTAAATCGTGCAGACCCGTGATAGGTGGCACCTCGGTAATTGGTACTTCGGCCTGCGATAGGCGGTACAATTATGATTTACGGCCCTTCGAGGAGGGTTTTGGTTTGGAATTCCGAGTCCATGCATTTTGGCATATACGCATCGCATTAGGGTGCTTGGCACGCGAGTCGTGTTTGATTCAAGTTTATGATTAAGTGTTTTGAATTTGAGTTGTCGTGGTAATTGTGTTGAAATTGCTAAGTGTTATGTATTGATTATTGTGTGTAAGTGTGATGGATTGCAAAACTAATTCGAAGCCCAATTTGTCGTGGTGATCGCGTAGGAATTGCTAAGTGTTAAGATGTGGAATTGTGTATGAATGATTTTGAGTTAGTTTATGTATTTTTGGAAGAATATGCAGGGAAATCGATTTCCCAATCGATTGGATGAGTTGCAGGGACTTCCCTAATTTGATTTGCCAATCGATTTTATAATATGTTTTTCAAAACCATTTAACAAATCGATTTGGAAATCGATTTGGTCATACAGGAATTCAACAAAACTGACAAAATTGATTTGGAAATCGATTGGCATTAAGCCAGTGGCTCAACTATTCTGTCTATCGATTGAATTAAGCCCAAAGTTCAAATTTCACTAAAAACCTTCAGGAAATCGATTTGGAAATCGATTGGCTTAGTAGAAATTCTTATTTTGAGTTAGATAACAGATTGCTCAATTGATTTATCAATGTCTTGGTCAGTTATGTATTACTTGATGGATTGAGAACTTTATTTTGATTTCATTTTTAATTGGCAAGCATTATATGAACTTTTAGCATATGGAAAATCCTTTTAAGGTGCATGCTTAGTTGAAAGGTTATTTTGTGCATTTAAAAACTTAAATGTTATGTGTTAACTGTTAATTTCGGTTGGTGACCCTTTACAACTATTGTGGAAATCTGGGCTTTGCCCTCAGATGAGAGCCAGGACAATCTTACCGGTTCGTACCCTGTGGATGGGAATGTTGTGGGGAATGCCTTACTGGAGCTATGTTAGGAGGATCTTACGGAGTGCGTGGAGATCACTCAGGGTGTTTAGTTTGTTTTGGAGAATGATCAGATTAGGTTGACATAGATGGATCAAATGTCTTTCTTTTGAATTGTATTTGTTGTAAAATGGAAGACTGTACTTATACTAATATTGTCAGCTTGACATGTTATTTTCGATGGGTTACTTGTACCAACTTTTGATGTGTAAATATTTTGGATTCATATTTTGAAAAACTTTTCCGCTGCTTGTAAATTATAATGACTCAATTATTTATCCAAAGGTATTGACTTATTTAATTATCTGATTTATTTTAATTTCTTTTGAAAAAAAGATACACCCTCGCTGTTAAAAATCGGGGTGTTACAGTTTCACTACATAAGCCAATAGATCACTTCATTATAAGAATATCCATAAGCAAAAAGAATACCTCATACATTCATTCAAAATGTTATATATTCACAACAGTCATTATGCATAATTGCATCCATATCTCATGACATTGTTTCTTTTGAAAAATGAATTGGCATTTTGCATCAATTTTTAGGATTGTTGGGGAATCATAAGGACCTTAGTCACGTGTTTAATTAAAGTGGACAATGGGATCGAAAAAAAAAACTTTAATTTTAAAGTTCAAGCAACCTAATTTGAAAAGTTTAAAAGGCATCAGCAATCAAATGAAAACTATACAACGTGAGAATTTCTTTCACAAATATGGGAAGATCCTAAATCTCTTGGCTGTGAATGTGCAAACAAGGGCCCTAACGATATTAGCTCAGTATTACAACCCTCTCTTAAGATGTTTCACCTTTCAGGACTTTAAGTTGTCCCCCATATTAGAGGAATTTGAATGAATATTAGGTTACTCCCTAGAGAAAGGAAATCCTTATCGATATACTGGGAAACCACTGAGTTTTTGCGCAATTGTTGAATTGTTAAAAATCGACATAAGAGAGTTGGCAAGTACAAAAGAGGAAAAAAGATCCATTCATGGTTTTTCAAGAAAATATCTAGAGCAAAAATGCCAGGATTTAGTCGTTAAAAAAGAATAGAGTACTTTTATAGATGTTTTGGCTCTGATTATCTATGGTATTGTTTTATTCTCAAACCTTGATAATTTTTTATATTTTGTTTCCATCAATGTCTTCTTAGATTTTAACAAACATAAACAAAATCCAGTTTCCGCGATTCTTCCTGATGTATACTACTCTCTACATATGCGACATGAGAAGAAAAGGGGAAGAATTTTGTGTTGTGTTCCAGTGTTGTACATATGGTTCACGTCTCATATGTTCAAGAAAGGGTATCATGTTGGAATTAAAAATAATCGTGAATGAGCTCATAATAAAGCTAGCCTTACTGGGGACACAATTTCATGGTATCATAGAGAACAAGGGGTGGATGAAGTAATATGCCAATGCGGAGATTTCCTAAAGGCACATATCATGTGAACCATAGGATGTATTAATTACAATTCGACGGTAGCTCTAAGACATCTTGGCTACCCTATGTTGGAAAAACCAGATGATAAGTAATTGGAAGCATTTGTTTTGCACAATACTTGTATAGTAGACTCATCAATGTTGCGAAGGATAAGTCAAGCTTGGGAAATGCTCATTAGAAAAGGAAAAGTACTCGGATGCAGAAGTTACAGCACAAAAGAACCCTATCAATAATGGGTAAAGAACAGAGTTCAAGAAATCAAGTTGTCTTTCCACAGTACACCCTCGAGTGATCAGGAAATACCTGAACAAACCCTTGTTGCCAGTGAAGAAATAAAAGAACTCAAAGCATCATTGTTAAAATCTGAAGAGGAGAAAAAAGAGCAACAATTGAAGTTAGAAAAAGTATCCCAAGAGAATGAGAACTTATGATCAGAAAACACATGTAAGAGTCAATTTATTGAAAGAAGCAACAAAAGGCTTAAAATCGAAAGAGAAATTCCATGTTTTTTAAGAGCGAATAAAAGCAATTGAGGGGCATAACGTATATGGTCTCGAAGCTTTTGATATGTGTTTGGTTCCCGATGTGACTATCCCTCCAAAATTCAAGGTTCTTGAGTTTGAAAAATACAAAGGCGCCACATGTCCTAAAAATCATCTAACTATGTATTGCAAAAAAATGGCTTCTCATGCTCATAACGACAAACTTCTCATTCACTTTTTCCAAGATAGTTTGAGTGGGGCATCGTTAAGATGGTATATGCATCTCAAGCGAAATCAAATTCGTTCGTGGAAGCACTTGGTTGATGTCTTCTTGAAACAATACATGTACAATATTGACATGGCCCTTGATAGGATGCAATTGCAAAATTCATTGAAAAGGACAACGAAACTTTCAAAGAATACCCACAACAGTGGAGAGAACAGGCATCACAAGTAGAACCTCATTTATCTGAAAGAGAAATGGTTGGTATGTTTATGGATATTTTCTAGTCTCCTTTTTATGATAAGATGATTGGGAGTATGTCATCAAACTTTTCGGACCTAGTCATGATAGGAGAAAGGATATAAAGTAGGATGAGGAGTGGCAAGATTGTATGTGCAGCACGTGGCGGGAAGATACCCCAAACAACATTCATAAAAAAGAAAGAAAGGGATGTTAACGCTATAATGGTAAACCCAAAAGTCTCCTATTTTCCATCCATGAATTCTCATCGACCTCCAAATTTCCAACCCCCGAAACCCCAAACTCCTTACATTCCCTATCCATATGTGGCTGCAACCTCACAAGCTTCATACCCTCAATATCACCCTTCAAGACCACCTGTTTATCAACCATCCCTGGTTCAACCACCACATGTCACATTTTCCCAACAAAACCAATGGAACCAAAATCAAATTCTTAAACACTACAAACCACCAGTTAACCGAGAAAATAAAGATAACTCCTTTTGACCCGATTCTCGTGACATACAACCAATTGTTGCCTCACCTACTCCAGAATTCAATGTTAGTCTTGATGCCAATGACACCTCTGGAACCACCATTCCCGAAATGGTATAACCCAAACGCCAAATGTGAATACCATGTAGGAGCTGTAGGGCATTCTGTCGAAGATTGTCAAGCCCTAAAATCTAAAGTGCAAGAACTGATTAATGCAAAATGGCTTACCTTCAAGGAAGATGGTCCCAACGTAGGAAATAATCCTTTGTCGGGCCATAGAGATACCGTTGTCAATTTCATTGAAGTAGAGATAGACCAATATACAAAAGATGATCACGTATCGACCATAGAGTTGTGCATGGAAAAAAATAGATTTTTTCCAAGACCATTGGAAATCCTCTATAGAAAAGAGAATCCTAAGCCAACTCATGGTGGGAAAAAATGCAATAATTGTTCAAGCACCAACTTCTTTTCCTTATTGAAAATAACAAGGAGGTAATATGGAGTTATGAAGTCATACCCCATTTAGTCAATAATCAATCAGGTGATAACTTTAAACCTCAAGGTACTAATATCACCAATATTTCGGGGATTGGTAGGATGATCCAGAGTGGTCGAGTATACACTCTTGAACAACTTAAGAAAAAGGAGGGTCATGGAGAAAAAAGGGAAATAAGTTGTGTATCATGCCATAAAATGACCAGAAACTTGGAAAAAGACACCGCCTGAAAAAAAAGCTAACGAATTTTTGAAGTTTATCAAGCAAAGTGAGTATAAGGTGGTAGATCAACTAAATCAAACCCCTTCCAAGATATATGTTATTTCTTTGTTATTAAACTCTGAAGTGCAAAGAAGGGCAATGATGAAAGTTTTAAACGAGACCCATGTTACTCATGATATCACTGTCGACTAGTTTGATGGAGTTATCGATAATATCACCACCAGTAGCGGCTTGAGTTTTAGCGATGGTGAATTACCAGCTGAGAGGATAGAGCATAATAAGGCACTTCACATCTCTGTGAGGTGTCATGATCACATTCTTACACGAGTGCTAGTTGATAACGGTTCATCGTTAAATGTCATGCCGAAGTCAACACTATCAAAACTATTTGTTGATGGGGTTTGTTTGAAGTCGAGTGCTATGGTGGTGAGAGCGTTTGATGGATCTAGAAGACAAGTTGTTGGTGAGATTGACATGCCGATTCAAATCACACCCCATAAATTTGGAATAACCTGATGGATATTAAGCCATCGTACAATTGCCTTTTAGGGAGACCGTGGATTCACGCTGCTAGAGCAATGACATCCACCCTTCATCAAAAGCTAAAGTTTATAGTGAACAATAAGCTGGTGATAATATTTGGGGAAGAAGATATGATAGTAAGTCATATATCTTCAATAGGCTACATTAAAGACACGGAGGAAGCCATATAGACTTCCTTCCAAGCATTAGAAATCGCCAATGTTGTCTTCATGGGTGAAGGATTTCGCTTAAAAGAACCAAAACTATCTACCACATCATTGAAGTCTACAAAATCCATGTTAGAAGGAGGAGTTTTTGTTAAATTTGGGAAATTGATAGAAATACCCGAAAAGAACGATAGGTACGGTTTGAGATATGTACCTACTAAAACTAACAAAGAAAAGGTTGTGAAGGAAAAAATCGGGTACCAAATTCACAAAAGATTTCTATTTGTGACATTCACCAAACATTTTAAAGTGCTAGAATAACATATGCAGATCAGGTGGCTGTTGCGGAAGAGGATCATTTTGATGGGGATATCCTCAAATTGGTGTACCCTTTTCCTCCAAACACTAGTCTCAACAATTGGAAGATTATCGAGTTTCCCGTGTTTGTTAATTCATTTTCAAAGTAATTGTATATTTTAGCTCCTTTTGCTTTGTCCAAGTCTATAAGGATAACTGGTTAGGGCGCATGTATTTCAATTTTGTACCTATTATCAATAAATGCATTTTTGAATTCTCCGATTGTTTTTGTTTTTCTCTTTTCTTTTTTGGCTATCCTTATTCATATTTTCTTTTTTACTTTTTCTTCTTAATTTAAACAACGCAGAGTCGAAAACGAATATGTTGAAAATAGCAGCGCTATACCCTTTTCTTGTAATTTTGAATGCCCAATTATCAAGAACATGATGAGGTGGTCAATTTTGGGACTGAACATAATAAGAAAGAAAATAGAATTGGTATGTCTATGAAAGAAAGTGAACGAGAAAAGCTGGTTAAACTTTTATTTGATTATGTGGATGTCTCTGCATGGTTATCTCAGGATATGTCTGGGTTAGATACTAACATAGTTGAACACAAGCTACCACTCAAGTCTGAATGTGCTCCAATTAAGCAAAAATTGAGGAGAATGAGGCCTGATATGTCACTTAAAATTAGAGAAGAGGTCAAGAAGCAATTTGATGTTGGTTTCTTAGCAGTAGCAAAATATCCTCAATGGGTTGCTAATATTGTCCAGGTCCAGAAAAGGATGGAAAGGTTCGAATGTGCGTTGATTATCGGGATTTAAATAAAGCTAGTACTAAAGATGATTTTCTTTTGCCTCACCTTGATGTCCTAGTAGATAGCACTGCTCAATATTCACTTTTCTCCTTCATGGATGGTTTCTCAAGGTATAATCAAATCAAGATGGCTCTCAAAAACATGGAGAAAACAACATTCATAACACGATGAAGGACTTTCTGTTATAAAGTGATGTCATTTGGATTAAAGAATGCTGGGGTAACCTATCAAAGAGAAATGGTAACTTTGTTTCATGACATGATGCATAAGAAAATAGAGGTTTATGTGGAGGATACAATTGCAAAATCTCGAACAGAAGAAGACCATGATGTTAACCTTCAAAAGTTGTTTGTACGACTAAGGAAGTTCAGACTCTGTTTAAACCATGCTAAATGCACTTTTGGTGTAAGATCACTCAAGTTACTTGGGTTTATCGTTAGTCAAAAATGGATAGAAGTGGACCGAGATAAAGTAAGAGCAATCCAGGAAATGCCCGCTCCACGCACGGAAAAAGAAGTTAGTGGCTTTGTGGGTAGATTGAATTACATTGTCAGGTTCATATCGCATCTCACCGCTACATGCGAGCCAATTTTCAAGTTATTGCGTAAAGACCAAAAGGTTGAATGGAATGAGAATTGTCAAAAAACTTTCAAAAAAATTAAGCAGTACTTGTCAAAACCTCCAATCTTAGTGCCTCCAGTTCCAGGAAAACCACTTATTATGTACTTAACAGTACTTGATGAGTCAATGGATTGTGTACTAGGGCAACATGATGAATCTGGTAAGAAAGAACATGTTATTTATTATTTGAGCAAAAAGTTCACTAGCTTTGAAACAAGGTATTCATTGCTTGAACGTACATGTTGCGCATTAGCTTGGGCTGTTCGTCGGTTGAGGCAATACATGTTATGTCATACAACTTTGTTGGTGTCTAAAACGGAACCAATTAAGTATATCTTTGAGAAACCTGCTCTTACTGGAAGGATTTCCCATTGGCAGATGTTGTTATTAGAATACGCTTTGGTATACGTTACACAAAAAGCTAACAAAGGAAGTGCCCAAGCAGAGTATTTGGCCTAATAACCTGTATAAGATTATCAATTAATGTAGTGTGAATTTCCCGATGAAGGCATCATGACTTTATTTGAAGAGACTGAATCACCTGATAAAAAAAAATGGACGTTGGTGTTTGATGGTGCTTCTAATGCATTAGGGCATGTAATTGGAACCATTTTGATTTCCCCAGAGAACCAGTTCACTTCATTTACGGCTAGATTGTGTTTTGATTGCACAAACAATATTGCAGAATATGAGGCATGTGCCATGGAAATTAAAGCAGCCATTGAATCAAAGGTAAAAGTTTTTGAGGTATATGAAGACTCATATTTGGTCATCCATCAAACAAATGGAGAGTGGGAAACTCGAGATTCCAAATTTATTTTGTATCATACGCATATCAAAGAAATTGTAGAACACTTCGAGCATATCATTTTTCACCATATTCCTCGAGAAGAAAACCAATTGACTGACGCCCTGGCCACATTGTCATCGATGTTGAAAATAAGCGTCAGCCAGGATGTGTCGGTCATAAAAATTCAACAAAATGATATATTGCTTATCGATAAAAGAAAAGTTTGACGGCAAGTCCTAGTTTTATGATATCAAATCATATTTTAAGAATAAGGAATATCCATTGAGTATTTCAGAGAACGACAAGAGGGTTTTAAGGAGGTTGCCAATGAAATTCTTCTTAAATGGTGATGTGCTTTATAAGAAAAGTCATGATATGGTTTTCCTCAGATGTGTGGATGAAGCGGAAGCAGCGAAAATCATTCAAGAGGTTCACAAAGGTTCTTTCGGAACCCATGCAAATGGGCACGCAATGACAAGAAAAATCTTAAAGGCTGGCTACAATCGGTTGACCATGGAGTCTGATTGCTTTAGTTACGTAAAGAAATGTCACAAATGTCAAATCTATGTTGATAAAGGACATGTACCACCCACATCTTTCAATATTTTAACATCACCATGGTCATTTTCAATGTGGAGAATAGATGTTATTGGACTCATTGAGCCTAAGGCTTCAAATGGGCACTGGTTTATCCTAGTAGCTATTGATTATTTAATAAAATGGGTTGAGGTCGCTTCTTATGCCAATGTGACGAGAAGTGTAGTTGTCAGATTCATCAAAAGAAAGAGAATTGAGTTGTTAGATTCTAAATATTTTGACATTTGGAAAACAAATACACGTGAACTCGATAGATTCTCAACATGTATGGGTGCATATAAGAAAAATGAAGAATAATCATTTTAAACAATGGACTTTGTTTTACCTCAAAAAAAGGGGGGTCCCACGAGACATACTAGAGTCGTCGTGCAAAAAAATGGTTGTTATCTTCATTCATCCATTGAATCTTGTGGGCGTAGAAGATAATAAGGATCGGGGAATCAAAGAAATGAACATGAATTGATCATTAATTCATGACACACATAAATCATGCATAATTTACTCAAACTCACATGATTCATGCATCTTGATTCACACTTTACCTATACTCGACAACCTTGCATAATGCATAACACACGCATGAATCATTCATACCTTATATTCATACTTGACAACCATTAACGTTCGCATGGCAAGTATCATAAAAATATTATCCACGTTCAAGATTTGACCAACTACCTTTGTTCATTTTTATCGATTTACGCATCGGTAACCAACCTGAAGATGATCATTTTTTATTTCTATGGATCTACGCATCAGTAAACAATCTGAAGACGATCATTTTTTATGGATCTACGCATCAGTAAACAATCCAAAGACGATCACATTCATTTATGTTGATCTACACATCGGTAACCAATCCGAAGACGATCATTTTTTATGGATCTACGCATCGATAAACAATCTGAATACGATCACTTTCATTTATGTCGATCTACACATCGGTAACCAATCAAAAGACGAGCATTTGTTTACTTCTATGGATCTACGCATCGATAAACCATTCGAAAACGATCACTTTCATTTTTGTCGATCTACGCATCGATAACCAATTCCAAGACGAACATTTTTTAATTTTATGGATCTATGCCTCGATAAACAATACGAAGGCGATTATTTTCACTCATGTCGATCTACACATCAGTAATCAATCCCAAGACGATCTTTTTGCACATTTTAAAAAAAATTGCATCATTCCCACTTTAACATTTCAAGGACACTTTAATACATGTGTTTGTTAATGGAGAAAATTTAGATCTTTATATTTACTTATTTTTTACTTTTACTTGATAACATTATCTTTTACTTTTACCTGATAACATGAAAATGAAAATTATTGTTATTCATATTTTTCAAGTAAAATATAATTAAATAAGGGCAACTATAGTACCTCAATTTTGTCTAATTTATTAGAAATAATTCAAAAAGTAATAATATCAATTTTTATTATATATATCAAACTTTTTGATTTCTGTTTTCGTAATCATTAATACAAAAAAGGAAAATATATATATATATAAGGAAATAAAAATAATTACAATAAATAGGCTCATTATGTCTCATCAATTAACAATGCCACATCAAATTACAGTTTAAAAACCAAATCAAATTACAATTTTAAAAATTAAGCCAAATCAAATTACAATAAAAATTAAGCCAATCCAAATCAAACTAAGCCAGCTGCTCCAGCCTGTTTTGCCTTTGTTTTGTTCTCTATTGTTCCCTGCTATTGTTCACTGCCAAGCCTTGCTCTGCTGATGATGACTGTTATTGATGCACAAGTCTTGCCCACGGATACATTTGTACCTGTTGTAATTAATTAGAGAAATAAAAATATAATTTTTATAAGTCAGTCATTGTACACATTATACATAGCAAAGAGACAAGCTTTTGAGTTTTAAAAATAAACTAAAAGACAAATTAAAGCTACAAATAAAAAGCTCAACAAATGAACAGATAAAAACAAACATAAGTTAAAACCATGAAGGCATCATATGTGCAGAAAAACTCAAATGATGAGGAAATTAAAAAAAGCATCAAACAAGGATCTGGATAGCTCAAACAGGGGCACAGACAAAGAAAGCAACTAAATAAATAAAAAACTCTTTAAATACATGTTCTTTAAATTTCAAAAAGGGGGAAGAAAGAAATCGAACAAAAACAGAAAAATACCAAAACAGAAAAATAAGAAATCAGAGAGAGTATGAACAAACAGAAAACACAAAAGCTTCCCTGGGAGCAAACGATCGAGATCCTCGATCAAGATCATCGACTTCGGCGTTGTGTGCATCAACAGCGTCTTCCAATCAGAACTGTTTGTTACTTTGGAAACATCGATATTGTAAACATGAAACTTCGCCATTGCGGCAAAGAAGCTTGGTTTTACCGTATCGGACACACTATAGAGAAGGTAACTCCTCTTCCAAACACGCTTCTTTCATTATTTTTTTTCCCACTGATGGACACAAAGGCCGCCCCCTCCTTTGAGTTTGTAAGCAACTAGCTAGGGTTTCATTTGGATGTTTTTAATTTGTTTCTTTTGTTTAGTTGGGTTCGGGATTTAACAAAAAGTAAGGTAAATATGTTTATGCAAATTCAACCCATTTAGACCGCGACAACGTGAACTCGCCAAAAACTGAATTTTACGTAACTACACGCTGGCGAACGAAGAAATGGTGAAACGAACGTATTTGGCTACTATTGGATATTATCTTATCTCCTTTCAAAGACACTAGCAAAACTCATACCAATATAATGTGAATCGAAAACTTATATTTTTCACTTCTATAAACAAAATATTTGGAGTTTAAATTGAAACACTTTAATCTCAATCTCAATTTTCATAAAAATGAAAAATATTTATTCGTAAAAGATGTCGCTTTGTCAATATTAGTCTTTGCAATTATTCATAAGTACTAACTTAACTGACAAATGTCAATATTATTAAGTTGAACGTTTTGTTCTAAATTCAACTCTATCGCCTCACAAAGTTAATTATGATAGAATTTACTATTTTTTTGTGTGTATGCAATTATTTTTGTGATCGTGATATTGTTTGATTTGGTGATTCGAAGTATACTTAATCTACATCCTGAAAACAAAATTTTGATATAGGGATTCATTTATAGGACAAAGTAATCAATTTACTCAATGAATGACTAAACATTTATTTTATTCATGAATACCAAATTGAGATCCAATTTGTATATTAAACACAAACATTTATTGGTATAATTAGAAGCCATAGAAGATTATTGAATTATTTAATGAACATAAGTTTCAAAGGCAACAAGCTTAATGGAGTGATTTGATTCATTCTCATTTACGAGTGCATCATATTGGTTTGAAATTCCGGAAGCGTTGGTGGCAGAAAAGATGAGGTAGAATTGGTGGACGTCATCTGGAAAATAATATTCAGCTTTGAGGATTTTCTCGAACTTCAACTGATCCTTACCAGTTTGCTTTACATGCTCGACAACGGCGAAATTTCCCAAATCGGCCAATTTTGGGTTGTTCACGTCTTTGATAGGTAAGAAAACGCTTGGCAAAATTATATTCGCTGTTGCTGTAGATGCCAACAAAACAACCATTAGAACACCAAGGGATTGGATTTGAACCTTCATCATTCTTCTATTGTTAACTGTTATCTTTTCAAACTGTGCTACTGTGAGTTAGCCTCACTCAATTATTCTTATATATACACTCACATGTAATAAAATATATATAAAATTTTGATAAAATACTTTTATGACTCGTTTTTATTTTTATATATTTTTGGAGGGAAACTGTGTATATATATTATAAAGTAGTTATCCAAGTTTATAATATCATTATTTTTAGCTATTAGAAAATAAATCAGTCAAACTAATACTATTGGAAATTAATTAAATTAAGTCAAAATTATAGCAGGGAGGGACCCATTGTATGTAACTTTATAGTCTTTCACTACAACTTTAAAAAATGTTGTCAAAAAGTTAAAAAAAAATAATAATTAGACTCTATGGGTTTAAAAACATTTTTTTTACTATAATAAGTTAATAAATAATTTTTTTATATATAGTTTCTCTTATTTTTGTAAAAGAGAAAGATAATGTTTAATAAGAATAACTTTGTTTTGTTTACAAGTTAATAATTTTTCTTTTTTTTTGTATTTTAATAAAAATAATATTTAAAAATATATTTGAAAGAATTCATCTTGCAAAAAAAACTAATCAAATGTTAAATTTTTTAAGCAATATTTAAAAAATGTAGCATTTGTTCAAAGAAATGTAACTATTGAAAAATGTTCTTAGAAATATTTAAAGGAACAATTATCATTTATTATAAAAAAAGCTACCACAGGTACATTTTAAAAGTGTTCCCATAAATATTTTAGTAAACATTTATACAGTGTTACAAGAACAGCGATGACAACATAACAACATATATAATATGTTGTCTTATCCACTTTTAGATAACACTTTATACATGTTTAAAAAAGTATTGCTAGAGACCACAATCGTTAAAGTATTTGAATTTATTAAATTACAAATACATTTTTAAATATTATTTTTATTAATAATTTTATAGATTATAGTGATTAACTAAAATTGAGGAGTAAATTAATTAACTAAAGACACATTTAAAAACAAAAATGATTAATAAAAGATACACTTAAGTTTATTTTTTGTAATTTTAATATATTTAAATAAAAAATGTTGATATATATGTTTGGGAGAATTATAATAGATGCATATAATAAATCAAATTACGGTGATTTTGTGAAGACTGCATCAATCCGGTCAAAATAATTTATCGCATTTTAATAATATCAGTATATCTAATTATAAGTACTATTTCGAGGAAAATAAATTATTTCTAAATATTAACATTTCTGTTTTTGTTTTTAAATATGCACAACAATCTCTTTCTGTTTTTCTTTTAAAAATTAAAAGACTATAAACTTGCATTCGATAAAAGAGATATACGATGTCTACGATCCTCAAAATTTATTGATCCCTCCTTACTACAAAATACAACAAAAACAATAAAATTTTGACTTAATTTAATTAATTTTCAATAGTTTTTTTTCTCTTTGACTCATCTGTTTCCTATAGCTAAAAATAATGATATTACCAACTTGGATAGTGTACAATATATACGAAAAAGAGACTAATTTTTTGTTCCAAACTATAAGAAAAAAGAAAAAAATTCACTATATTTAATTGAGTTGTTCCAAAAATAAAATACTCTTATAATATTTATTGAGTTAAGAGTTTTTACAAGTGTATTTTATAATTCTGCGCAAATCATAGATTATAAATATGTAAAATTATTTTTAGGTGACTCTATTTATTTATCTTCAAAAATACAGTTATTTTTACCAATTTGTAAAAGGAAGGACAGTCTAGAAAACAAAATAAAATTTTCTGGTAAATTTTAATACATTAAATAAGATTAATTCATTTTTTTAATGAGTGTAAATTGAATTTATTTTTAGTTATTATTTGACAAATCAATATTCCTAAAATCAGCAAATCTATCTATTATATATATTTAAAATAAATTATCTCACTTTATTGTTGTCATGTGTACAAACATATCTCATCTAAGCAAAAACACTGATGTGTATGCTTCTGTTAAAGAGTTATCTTTGTTAAGACAAACTCTTAAATTAAAGTTTTGACGAAAATAAACAAAGGTTAATTAAAAATGTTAATTATGATTCTAAAATGTTATGTAAATTTAACTTGTGTTTTGAGTGAATTAATTCAAATATAGGATTCAAGCAAAGCAAAGAAAACAGTTAAAAACTGAACAGATAAAGAAACAAGAATACTCTGGACAAAACGAAGAATGATCTCCAGGTTCAAGACTGATCGTCACAACCTCTTAACCAATCAATCTTCACTATTTCAACGAAGCTTTTTCTCCTGAATTTTATACCAAGTTCATCAACACATGACAAGGAACAAATATGATCCATTTCAGTCAAAGAAGGCTTTCAAATCATTAAGATAAAAGGTCTCGAATCAAGCTAGTTGAAACAATTGGAATCTTATTCAGCTAAACTGTCAAGAGTTTAATCAATCTTGATCTGTACAAGACATCATAAAGATATCCAGAATGATCAAAACTGAATCTCTAGATTGATCATTAATCTCTAGAATGTTCAAACTGTCAAAACCAAATTGATAATAAATCTCCATTTCTGCATAATTTCAGCATTAATCTTCTTACTTCTGCAGAGGTTTATAATCATTCACCAAACTGTTTTGGACAGAATCAAGGCTCCAGATCAAAGTTGTAACATCAATGATTAAATAAGAAGCTTCAAGGATCATTAAACTCAAAGGCAAACTGAGCAAAGAAGTCTGTAACAACATCAGTCAAAATAGATTCAAAATGTTCAAAGGCTGGAATATTTTTAATCATATATATTGGTTTTGGTCAAAACTGACAAAGCACTACCAACAACTCTTTTGACCATTACTAAATGCTCCAAACGCCTATAAAAGAAAGGAAATGTCCAGGAAAAAGGAAAAAGTTCAAGTGCTATCAAAATCTAATAATCATTCACATTCACATACTTGAAATTCTCAATTTCACAAAGCAGAATTTGTTCTGAACTTTTATATCACACTGTGTTATTACTACTGAATTCTTTGTAAAGAATCGAAGCAAAACTTTTATATCACACTGTGTTATTACTTTCTAGGTGGAAAGATATAGAGCTTGTAAGAGATTAAGGTTGATCTAAGCTAGGTACTGTAAAACCAAGAAGGTTCTTTGTTTTAAACACTTAGTGGAAAAAACTCACAGTTGTGAGGACTGGACGTAGCCCGAGTTGGGTGAACCATGATATATCTTTGTGTGATATTCCTTCTCTTATCTCTTTATTTATTAAGCTTAATTGATTAACTGAGATAAAACATAAACTGAATTTTTGTTTTCAAGCTAACCAAAAACGCTCTCCGTTTTTTGGTAAAAACCAAGAACGTTCTCTGTTTTCTTAACCAAGATCATTCTTGAGTTAAATCTTGAGGTTTCTTTAGGAATTTTAAATAGGTACATTTACAATTCAAACCCCTCTTCCTTGTAAATCGACATTGTTACTTTAATTGGCATCAGAGCACGGTCTCTAGAAAGATTAAAAACACCTAACAAATGCTAGAGAAAATATCTAAAAGAAAAGATGTCGGAAGCCAAATACATTGTTGAAGGAGGATCTTCGAATAGACCACCATTCTTTGATAGATCTGATTATTATTTCTGGAAGAATAAGATGTAGCTGTTTCTGAAATCTCAAGATACAAGGATGTGGCGCTTCATTACAGATGGAGATTTCATACCAAGAGTTGATCAAGATGACTCAACCTCTGCTCCGAAGAAAAAAGCAGACTGCACAGCTGATGATAAAACGAATGTACTCCTAAACTCTAAAGCTCAATTATTCTTATCATGTGCCTTAAGCAGGGAGAGAGTGAAAGAGTAGATGAATGCACAACTGCAAAAGAAGTATGAGATACACTACAAACTCATCATGAAGGAACAAGCCATGTCAAAGAAACAAGGATAGACATTGGCATAAGCAAATTCGAACTGTTCGAAATGCAAGAAGGAGAAACTATTGATGAAATGTACTCAAGGTTCACAACAATAGTAAATGAAATGCGTTCTCCTGGCAAAGCTTACACAGTTCAAGAAAGAGTAGGAAAAATCATGAGGTGTCTTCCAATCTTATGGAGACCAATGGTAACAGCTATAAGTTAAGCCAATAATCTTGAATCACTTCCCTTGGAAGAATTAATTGGAACCTTAAGAGCATATGAAATATTGCTACAAGAAGACAAACCAATCAAGAAGAAAAAGAAAAGAGTCAAGCAAGGAATAATGTTCTCAAAAATATCATTCAAGAATTAAAAGAAACATATAAATAAAATTTAGAAAATCAAGAAGGGATAACGTTCTCCTTAAAACTGAAAAATGAACTTCTTAAAACTGATTTGTTAAATTTCATTAAAGCCACTGAAACTTTCCAGAAAATCATGGGATCTCAAATAGGAATCTTTGATAAAGCTGGTCTCGATTTTAATCAAACTCAAAAAACAAAAATGTATGAAAACGTTTTTGTCCCAAAAAGAAAGGAAGAAAAATGTAAAACTAGATGGTGATACTGTAAAAAAACTTGGACATCTAGAATTTGCTTGCTATTTTAGAAAAAGAGATGAAAAGATTGAAAGCAAAAAGTTTATTAAAAGAGAAGATCGTTATGCTAAACCAGCGCTGAAAAATCTGCAAAAAGGAGAACATTCTCCAGGCTGCTTTCAAAACGGAGAACGTTCCAAAATGAAAGCTGAACTTTCTCCAGAAAATCTGTACAAGGAGAACGACCTAGAACTACTTCAAAATCAAGTTTAAAACTTTTTGAAACCCATATTATAAAATCAACTCCAAGATCAACAATTAAATGTTCACAATGTCTCAAAACCAGTCATAAAAAAATGATGTGCTATATTAAGAAGAAAGAAATCTTTCAAACTAACTCTCAAAGACCCAAAACAAAGTGGGTACCTAAGGCCGAGATAACATCTTATGCAGGTTGGATTTCCAAATATCAAGAGAAAGCCTTGGTTCTTGGACAATGGTTGTTCAAGACACATGGCAGGAGATAAAAACTGCTTTATGACATTCATCAAGAAGGATGGAGGATCAGTTACTTTTGGAAACAACAACCAAGCTTAGATTAAAGGTAAAGGAACTATTGGTAAGACAAACTCTGCTCAAATAACTGATGTTCAATATGTTGAAGGTTTAAAACACAATCTTTTAAGCATAAGTCATCTATGTGATAATGGATGTGAAGTTATTTTCAAACCAAAGGTATGTGAAATTAGAAAAACTAAAACCGGAGAAACTTTGTTTTCCAGAAAAACTGATGAATCCTGTTTTATGTCAATCAATAAAGATAAATGGATATGGCATAAAAGAGTTGAACATATTAGTATGAAAACAATTTCAAAAATCTCAAAATTAGATATTGTACAGGATTACCTAAACTCAATTTTGATAAAGATAAAATATGTGAAACATGTGCAAAAGGAAAGCAAGTAAAGAGTAGTTTTCATTCAAAAGATTTTGTAACCACAAACAAAACTCTTGAACTACTTCACATAGATCTTTTTGGGCCAATCAAAACAACAAGTCTAGGAGGAATGAAATATGATTTTGCTATTGTTGACGATTTCTCAAGATTCACTTGGGTGTTATTTATAAAACAAAAAGATGATGCATTTGATGCATTTAAAATATTCTGCAAAAAATTACAAAATGAAAAAGAATCTAACATCATTTCTGTAAGAAGTGATCATGGAGGAGAATTCATAAATGCTTCTTTTAAAACCTTCTTTGATGAACTTAGTATTTCTCATAATTTATCATGTGCAAGAACTCCACAACAAAATGGAGTTGTTGAACGGAAAAATAGAACATTACAAGAAATGGCAAGAACAATCTTGGAAGAGTCTAATGTTGAAAGGTATTTTTGGGTTGAAGCCGTAAACACGTCTTGTTATATCTTAAATTGTGTATCCATAAGAAAAATCATCAACAAACCCCATATGAAATATGGAAAAATAGAAAATCAAACATTTCTTACTTTCATATTTTTGGTTGTTATTGTTATATTTTGAACAACAAAGATATCATTGGAAAATTTGATGCAAAATCTGATAAAGCAATTTTTCTTGGTTACTCAACTGATTCTAAAGGATATAGAGTATTTAATCTAAGAACTAATGTTGTAGAAATTAGTATGCACATATTATTTGATGAGTTTGATGACTTGGATATAAGTAAAAATGATGAGGAATAAGAAACTCAAACTGATTTACAGCATCAAGACAGTCTGTTGAAAACAGAGATTAATAAACGATCTCCATTTCATTCTCCACCAAAAAGCTGGAGAACGATTGAAGATCATCCTCAAACACAAATCATTGGAGATACGACTGATGGGATTCGAACAAGAAAATCATTCAAGAACGATGAAAACAACATGGCAATGATATCCCAGATTGAACCAAAATAATTAAGGAAGCCATAACTGATCAATCTTGGATAGAAGCCATGAAGGAAGAACTGATGTAGTTCGAGAAAAATGAAGTATGGACACTGGTACCCGATCCACTAGTTCAAACAATCATTGGTACATGATGATTTTCAAAAATAAACTAGATGAAGAAGGTAAGATTATCAGAAACAAAGCAAAATTAGTTGCTCAAGGATACAATAACCAAGAAGGTATAGATTACGATGAAACCTTTACTCCGGTTGCAAGGTTAGAAGCTATTCGTATACTCCTTGCATATGCATCCCACAAACTTATTAAATTGTTTCAAATGGATGTTAAAAGTTCATTTTTAAATGGATTCTTAAATGAACAAGTTTATGTGAAACAACCTCCAAGATTTGAAAATCAATCAAAACCAAATCATGTTTTCAAACTTACCAAAGCTTTATATGGTTTAAAACAAGCACCAAGAGCTTGGTATGAACAGTTAAGTTCATTCTTAATCAAAAATGGATTTTTAAGAGGAAAAATTGACACCACATTATTTAAGAAAATAGAGAAGAATGATTTACTTATTGTTCAAGTATATGTTGGTGATATCATTTTTGGATCAACAAATGAAAAATTGTGTGAAGGATTTTCAAAACTTATGCAAAGTGAATTTGAAATGAGCATGATGAGGGAATTAAGGTATTTTCTTGTTTTACAAATTAAATAATATGAAAATGGTATTTTCATTTGTCAAGAAAAATACATTAAAGATCTGTTGGTCAAATACAAAATGAATGAATCGAAGATCATGTCTACTCCCATGCATCCATCCTCTTCTTTAGAGAAAGATGAAAACGGTAAATCAGTTTCTAAAAAAGAATATCGAAGAACGATTGGCTCTTTGCTTTACTTAACTTCCAGTAGGCCTCATATAGTATTTGCAGTAGGACTATGCACTCGATTTCAATCAGCTCCAAAAGAAACTCATTTAACAGCAGTAAAACGAATTTTTAGATATCTTGTTTGAACCACTAATCTTGGTCTTTGGTATAGAAAAGGTTCGCATTTTGATCTTATAGCGTATTGTGATGCTGATGATTATGTTGGAGATAAAATCGAAAGAAAATGCACAAGTGGAGCATGTCAGTTCTTAGGTGAAGCATTGTAAGTTGGTCTTGCAGAAAACAAAACACAATAGCTCTATCAACCATTGAAGCTGAATATGTCTCGGCAGATAAATGTTGCTCACAAGTTCTTTGGATTAAAAATCAACTCAAAGACTATTAAGTAAGTTATTCCAGCATTCCAATTTACTATGATAACACTAGTGCAATAAATTTATCTAAAAATCCAATACAACATTCTAGATCAAAACATATTGAAATAAAACATCATTTTATTTGTGATCATGTCAATAAAAAGGATATCGAATTAATCTTTGTTGATACTCAAAATCAAGTTGCAGACATCTCTACAAAGCCTCTTGTTGAGAATAGTTTCAATTTGATCAAAGAGTAACTGAAAATTAGGAAAAATCCAAAAAATTCTGGTTAAAATCTGCTTCTGCAGAAAACGGAGAACGTTTATCAATCTCCATTTGTCTAGACATCAGTCTTCGTTTTTTCAACCAACATTCTCCTTTCTGTCATCACTTTTCCTCGCAAACCAAAAAGGAAAATTTTGATATTTAATGCATGTGTCTCTTTGTCTGCAAAGGGGGACTGACACAAGCATTCCCGCCTAAAAAATTCTCTCCTCCTTCCCAAGGTTCAAAATAATCATTGCCTCTTTCTCTTCAAATCAAAAACTCAGAGTGACATCCAAACCACTTCATCTTCTTTTTCCTCAAAAACAGTAAAAGTGTTCTCAACTTATCATCTTCTCAAACCACAACAATGGCGGGCACAAAGCAATAACCAACAAAGAATGCATATTCATGCTCACCATCCTTAGAAATCTCCTTCATCTGACTCAATACAACGTTCACCATCTCCACCACCACGACCAACTCCTCCACATATATCCTCTTATACTACTTTTTCTGACTACCCTTCATCTTCCCCTGAACACAACCTTAACCCTATCAATCCCAATCCTTTGTCCACTGTTCTTCCACCACTCTACACATGTCCCCCTCCTAATCTCGCTCAAGTTCCCCCTCATCTGCGAAAACCTACGATACCAAAAAGAAGTTCCATGAGAGTACAATCTGGCATTGGAACCTCAAAGGCTTCCACCGAAAAACCATTCTACTTCATCATTGTCACGACCAAATAATTTAATGTCGTGACCGGCGCACAAGCTATACTCCTAGCCTGGCAAGCCTATCAACTAAATTAACAATTAAACAACTAAATTGCTCTTTAACCATTTAAAAATATATATATACTTTTTCTCGAAATTTCGAAAGAGTATCCTCTATAACTTCAACATTCCCAAATTTTGTAAAATTCCTTGTTCAGCTTTCAATCCAGTCATAATTCAAATAATATAGTCAAATTGCTTAATACACTTCCCATTAAAAAACTAAATAGACTTTCTAGACTCAAAAATAGCTGCAATTTACATAGACTCAACAAATGTTACAAAAATGGTCCTCGATCAAAGAGGCCTACCAAAAAAAGAAGTATGTTGAGACTTGAATCAAATAATAGATTCCTACTCAGCTGCTTGCGAATCTGAAAAAATAAGCAACATAAAGGGGTAAGTTACAAAGACTTAGTGAGGAGACAACAACCATCATCAATTAGAAGGGAAACACAAAAGGCACGAATAACTGTTTAACCGCTTGACATAAATATTAAAATCCAATGAATAACAAAACGAAATCAAAATGAACAACCTTAAAATCACTATAAAAATCAAACAAGTAACAATACAAATTTTTAGAACCAAGAGGCGGCTTTATCTCATTGATAGCCCTTTCCTCCTAAGGGTAGCGTTTCCCTTAGGGGCGGCTCCATCTAACGGATGGCCCTCTCCTCTCAATTCCCGCAATGTATCATTACGTATCAATTAGGGAGCTTACATCCCGTTGATAGCCCTTTCCTCCTACGAACCATATTTCTCATAGGGGCGGCTCCATCTAACGGGTAACTCTCCCTAATCACAACGAGGTAATTAGGTGCACCTAACGCAGTTAACGATTTAATAACAATAACACCGATTTTCCAAAACGCGCATTTAAAATCATTTCATCGTAATTCATGAAAAAACATATTCAATTGCATAACAATTCAAGATTTAAATACTTTAACTCATACGTAAGTCAAAATAATAACATATTATATAACAACGACAGTTAAATTAAATAATTGACGAAATCGAGATAAAATTCAAAAGTTGTGTTTCCCAAATTTTTCAATAAATACCTTAATATAGAAAACAAGTAAAATAATAATAATAGCAGTATAAAAATATATGACGATGATCGTCGTCAACTCACAGTTATGGAGAATCGTCTAAGTTTGCTCTCCAACAACTCTCAGAGTAGCCGACA
>NC_021161.2:42134949-42135962 GCF_000331145.2 Cicer arietinum
TAAAATAATAATAATAATAATAATAATAATAATAATAATAATAATAATAATAATAATAATAACATTATATAAAAATATATGACGATGATCGTCGTCAACTCACAGTTATGGAGAATCGTCTAAGTTTGCTCTTCAACAACGCTGAGAGTAGCCGGCATGGTCTCAATTGACACATTTGAGTATCAAAATATTTCCAATACTTTAGAAAAATTTATTCTAAAGTTTAGCTAACTCTAGGAAACCCTAAAAATCGTTTAAGTATACCTTAAGCACAAAAATAAGATTTTTAAACAAAACTACATTTTTCTATGAATTTATACTAGGATTAGAGTTGTGCATTTACCTCAATGAGTCTCAATCAACAACTCTCAAGAGATGGGTACCTTTTTACTTCCTTAGAACACAAACCCTAACCCAAAAATTATACCCAAGATACTCTCATCTAAATGTACGTTTTCATGATTAATCACATGAGAAGGGTCATGAAGATACTTCCGAAGCATCGAAATATGAAAAACTGGATGAACTCCCGAGAGATTCGGTGGAAGTGCCAAGTGATACGCTACTGGTCCGACCCTTTCTAAAATTTCAAATGGTCCAACGAACCTTGGGCTTAGTTTCCCCTTTTTACCAAACCGCAACACTCCTTTCATTGGTGAAACTCGTAGGAATTCATGTTCTCCAACTGAAAACTCTAAGGGACGACGTCTCTTATCAAAATAAGATTTTTGCCTACTTTGAGCTGTCACTAAACGATCCCGAATCAATTTAACTTTTTCAATGGCATCTTGAACCAATTCTGGACCGACTAATTTAGGAGAAGAAAAGAAAATGAAAATGCAGAAGGATGGGTTGCTAAGAGAGAGAAGGAAGAAGGGGGAAGAGTGAAATTAAAAAAAGAAAAGGGAAAAGTTGGTTTTATTATTATTATTATTATTATTATTATTATTATTATTATTATTATTATTATTATTATTATTATTATTATTATTATTATTATTATTATTATTATT
>NC_021161.2:42136396-42158390 GCF_000331145.2 Cicer arietinum
CAATTCTGGACCGACTAATTTAGCTTCACCAACTTCAAACCACCCTATCAGAGACCTACACCGTCTTCCGTACAAAGCCTCGAACGGAGCCATCTGAATACTAGATTGATAACTATTATTGTATGCAAATTCCATCAAGGGCAAATGTTGATCCCAACTACCCCCAAGATCCAGAACACAAGCACGAAGCATATCTTCCAATATTTGTACAGTCCTTTCAGATTGACCATCTATTTGAGGATGAAAAGCGGTGCTAAGCTTCAAACGAGTTCCTAATGAAGTTTGGAACGACTTCCAAAATTGAGCAATAAATTGAGCCCCACGGTCCGAAATAATAGACACCGGTACACCATGCAAAGAGACAATTTATCTAAATAAAATTTAGCATATTGAGATGCAGTATAAGTAGTCTTCACAGGCAAAAAGTGTGCAGATTTGGTCAACCGGTCTATAATCACCCACACCGAGTCATAACCCTTTTGGGTTCGTGGTAATCCTGTGAAAAAATCCATAGCGATGCCTTCCCACTTCCATTCAAGTATTTCAACAGGTTGAAGTAATCCCGCAGGCTTTGTGTGCTCAGACTTTACTTGTTGACACACTAAGCACCTACAGACAAAATCTGCTACGTCTCTCTTCATCCCTTCCCACCAATACAATTCTCTCAAGTCTTGATACATCTTGTTAGAATATGGGTGAATAGTATAAGAAGAATGATGAGCCTCCTCTAAAAATTTTCTCCTTAAGCCACCAATATTTGGGACACACAGTCAAGCCTTCAATCTCAGCACACCATCAGAATCAACTGAAAAGTCTGAAATTTTACCATTCTGAACACTATTTACCATATTCACCAAGTTTGGGTCTTGACTTTGAGTTTATTTGATATCATCAACTATGGTTGGACGAATTTGTACGTGGGCTAAAAGTAATCTCAAATGACTAAGTTCCAATTGAATTCCACTTTCAACAACTTCTTGAAATTCTTTAACTATTGGCCTCTTTACTTCTGCTATATGAGCAAGACTGCCCATGGACTTCCTACTCAAAGCATCTGCAACAACATTTGCCTACCCTGGATGGTATAAGATTGTGCAATCATAATCTTTCAAGAGTTCCATCCATCTTCTTTGTCTTAAATTTAAGTCTCGCTGTTGAAAGATATACTTAAGACTTTTATGATCAGTATAAATCTCACAAGTTTCACCATATAGATAGTGCCTCCAAATCTTAAGAGCAAAGATAACTGCAGCCATTTCTAAATCATGTGTGGGATAGTTCACTTCATACCTCTTGAGTTTTCTAGATGCATAGGCAATAACTTTACCTTGTTGTATAAGTACACAACCGAGCCCAACTCTAGAAGCATCACAATAAACTGCATAACTTTCACCACATATAGGTAATGCCAAAATAGGTGCTGACGTCAAGTACTCCTTCAATTTTTGAAAGCTTTCCCCACATGCATCAGTCCATCGGAACTCAACTTTCTTCTGGGTCAACCTAGTCAACGAAGATGCAACCTTTGAGAAATCCTTCACAAAACGTCGATAATAGCCAGTTAAGCCAAGAAAACTTCGAATCTCCTTCACTGTGGTAGGTCTGGGACAATTCTGGACTGCTTCCACCTTACTTGGATCTACGCTTATTCCATTCTTAGACACAACATGTCCTAAAAATGCCACACTATCCAGCCAAAACTGACATTTTGAGAATTTGGCATATAATTGTTTATCTCTTAAGGTTTGCAAAACCAACATTAAATGTCGCTCGTGTTCTTCTTTACTCTTGGAATAAACAAGGATGTCATCAATAAACACAATCACAAATTGATCCAAGAATGGTTTAAAAACGCGATTCATCAAATCCATGAAAGTTGTTGGGGAATTAGTAAGCCCGAAAGACATAACCAGGAATTCATAATGTCCATAACGCGTGCAGAAAGTTGTCTTCGTTATGTCGTCCCTCTTAATCTTCAACTGGTGATACCCCGACCGCAAATCAATCTTAGAAAAACATTGAGCTCGTTGAAGTTGGTCAAACAACTCATTAATGCGTGGTAACGAATATTTATTCTTCACAGTTACTTTATTCAATTGTCGGTAGTCTACACATAGCCGCATGGATCCATCTTTCTTCTTTAAAAATAAGACGGGTGCTCCCCAAGGAGAAGAACTTGGACGAATAAAACCCTTATCAAGAAGATCTTGAAGTTGTTCCCTTAACTCTTTAAGTTCTGCTGGTGCCATACGATAAGGAGGTATGGATATAGGATGAGTGTTTGGAACTAAGTCTATAGAGAATTCAATCTCCCTATCAGGTGGTAACCCAGGAAGTTCTTCAGGAAAAACATCTGGAAATTCACTTGCTATTGGAATTTTTTCCAATTTCTCTTCAGCCACTTGTGTGTCCCTTACGACGGCTAAGTATGCTTGACAACCTCTTCTCATTAACTTGCTAGCTGCCAAGGCTGAGATTTGGTTACGTGGTACTCAACAACGTCCTCCTTGAAACGAGAAGACTGGTTGTCCTGGTATCTCAAATTTCACCACTTTGTTATGATAATCCAAAGTGGCATGATGCAAAGCCAACCAATCCATACCCAAAATCACATCGAAATCTATCAAGTCAATAACTACTAAATCTACCGACAACACCTTGTCATCAATAATTACATCACAAGAACGATACACCATCGTGTAGCTGAAACACCAGAATGTCTCTGAGGGAAAATGGATTGTGATGCTGCTCCAGAATCTGCACTGTCCCAGAAGACTGCCCACTATGACCACCCCTTTGAGACATGAGTCTTTGTTGCCACTGATAACCAAACATAGATCCACCACCGCGGCTTGAATAGTTACTGTAAGATCCTTCAATCCTTTGCTTCTTATGTGAATCTTATCTATTGCCTCCTTTTTCCTTCTGTCGTTGCTCAATCAAAAGGGTCAAACTCAAAACCTCAGCAAAAGTAGAACAATTCGACCCAACCACAGATCTAAATAAATAATCCTTCAATCCTATAATGAACCTCTTAACACGCATCTCCTCAGTGATAGGATAAGGAGCATGTCTAGAGAGCTGTGTAAAACTAACCAAACATAGATCCACCACCACGATTTGAATAGTTACTGTAAGATCCTTCAATCCTTTGCTTCTTATGTGAATCTTGTTTATTGCCTCCCTTTTCCTTCTGTCGTTGCTCAATCAAAAGGGCTAAACTCAAAACCTCAGCAAAAGTAGAACAATTCGACCCAACCACAGATCTAAATAAATAATCCTTCAATCATCTAATGAACCTCTTAACACGCATCTCCTCGTGATAGGATAAGGAGCATGTCTAGAGAGTTGTGTAAAACGAGCACTATACTCTAAAACTGTTATACCCTCTGTTTGCTCCAATCGCTCAAACTCATGAGCTAATCCATCTCTAACACTCTCCGGAAGAAAACGAGCCATGAACAACTGAGAAAACTCTCTCCATGCTAACGGAGGTGACCCCACTTGTCTACCATGTGCCACGCCTATTAGTTTTAGATGAAATGATGTCAGTTCTACTACTCTTACCTCAAAACAACCCAATGCTCTCCAAAGCCGCTCTAGACTGTCAATGAATTGTTGTGGATCCTCAGTTGCACTAGACCCAGAAAAAGTAGGGGGTTTAAGCTTCACGAAGTCTGGTAAAGTGACCTCAATACCCCTCATTGCAACAGTCGTCTGATGCTCAGCTTGTCTAACCTCTTGTTGATCATTGACATTTTCATGCCTTTGATCACCCTCCTGTTGTTGTCTGACGACAACCCCAACAAGTTGTTGCACAACCTGTTGTAATCCCTGCAGACCAGCGACAAAAAATACAAAGGTTGTGTTTCCTAAATTTTTCAATAAATACTTTAATATAGAAAACAAGTAAAATAATAATCATAATAATAATAATAATAATAATAATAATAATAATAATAATAATAATAATAATAATAATAATAATAATAATAATAATAATAATAATAATAATAATAATAATAATAATAATAATAATAATAATAATAATAATAATAATAATAATAATAATAATAATAATAATAATAGCATTATATAAAAATATATGACGATGATCGTCGTCAACTCACAGTTATGGAGAATCGTCTAAGTTTGCTCTCCAACAACTCTCAGAGTAGTCGGTAGGGTCTCAATTGACACATTTGAGTATCAAAATATTTCCAATACTTTAGAAAAATTTATTCTAAAGTTTAGCTAACTCTAGGAAACCCTAAAAATCGTTTAAGTATACCTTAAGCACAAAAATAAGATTTTTAAAAAAAACTACATTTTTCTATGAATTCATACTAGGATTAGAGTTGTGCATTTACCTCAATGAGTCTCAATCAACAACTCTCAAGAGATGGGTACCTTTTTATTTCCTTAGAACACAAACCCTAACCCAAAAATTATACCCAAGAACTTGGGAAAATATGAGGAAGCTTGCTTAGAGAATGTATACCCTTTCCATGGGTTTATTGTGGCTTTAAGTGAGAGAAAGAAGAAGAAGAAGAAGAAGAAGAATGGAGAAGGATGGGTTGCTAAGAGAGAGAAGGAAGAAGGGGGAAGAGTGAAATGAAAAAAAGAAAAGGGAAAAGTTGGTTTTATTATTATTATTATTATTTTATTATTATTATTATTATTATTATTATTATTATTATTATTATTATTATTATTATTATTATTATTTTCATTTATAAGGGACACGGGACGTGTCAATCATCTTCGATTTCGAGACTGATGACTCATCTGAAACTCCCCTTCACACAACCGCTATAGAGAAAGCACAAACCAAACCCATCACTCCATAAAATTTCTTCCTAAACCATCTCAACCTTCCTCTCAATCCAAAAAACCAACCCCATGATCGATGAAAATGAAAACCACCATAACCATTGCACAATTCCTAGCTAGAACCAACCTCAGAAATCCCCGAAGAACGAAAACACATGCACCCAAACAAAACTTAAAACCCATTGTTCCTGCCACTCCAGAACATTCTCCATCTCCAAAATGTTCTCCAGCCCTAAATCAAGAACAATCTCCAGTCCGTATTCCCTCTCATTCTCCACAACAAGAACGTTCTTCACATCAAGATTGTTCTCCTGCTCAACCCTCATCTCCTCTACATCCTCAACAACATTCTCCAATCCTAGAAACTTTCCCAGTTCATACATTTTTCCCCTCACCCAAATCAAAACGTTCTCCCAGTCCAGAACGTTCATCCACATCTGAATCCTCTGAACCTTCTCCACCCTCCAAAAAATCAAAACCAAACACACTTCCTCTTATTTCACCCAAAAACTCCAAAATTTCAAAGACAAATGGGCTCAACGCCCTATTGGAATCAGAAGAGTTTTTGTATTTGACAAACTAATTGTCGATGGTAATGTCCAACCTCATACTGATGCACTAGGTTGGACATCTTTTCTACAAATATCTTAGCATTACTATCCAGATGTTGTAAGAGCATTCTACTGCAATGCCAAAACCTTCTCCGATAAATCCCTCATCATCTCCACCATTAAGGGAATCGAGATAAGGATGACTCCAAATATCCTGGCTTCCATCCTTTAACTGCCTACAGAAGGACATTCAATTTTTGGCAACAAGTGGTACTCAGCTCTGAATCTTAAAGAGACTGAAGTACTCTCTGACTTGTTTGAAGAAGGGTCTACTCGCTACCTCTCCACATATCTCAAGCCCCTTCCAAAAGTCTTCAACAACATGAGCCAACATACTCTCCTTCCTCACCATGGAAGCCACGAGTATGTCTGTGTAAATGATGCCTTGATCATCTATCACCTCCTAAATTGTAAGCGCCTTAATCTTCCCCATGTAATCATTCAACACATGATATGCGCTGCCACTAAAGATTACAAGAAAAATATCGTTCCTTATGAAATGATATTAACTAAAATCTTTAGGCACTTTGACATTCTTCTCCCCACTAAAAAATCCCTCATAAAACTCTCCAAATTTTCCACAAAAAATCTCTCCCACATGCGCAAAACATTCTCTGAAAAACCTAACCCTACTACTTCCTCCTTTCCATCTTCCTTGAAGTGAAAAAGTTCGACAAGAAGAACTGCCACCATACCTATTCCCTTTTCACCTCAAATATCTGATCATTCAGAAAATGCAGTAATTGAAACTGCTCCAGAACGTTCTCCTCCAAACCAAGAACGTTCTCCAAAAAAAATTCCAAATCCATCAACTTTCTCTATTTTTCCTCAATCATCCACATTATCCTCCATAGATTTCCTCTCATACTCTCAAATACTTCATTCTCCTCCTCATGACTTCGGTACATTACTATCTAGTCATCATGTGAGTACCATGTCTCTACTCTTTGTATCCCCACAAAAAACAAGCTCCTCCATCTTCGGCATTAGCTAGTTTTTAATCTTTTTAGAAGATGTTGGCCCATCTGTTAGACACTCCACATCATCTGGCCCTTTACCCTCCATGGCAACCTCATTTGCCACTATTCCATCTATCTTTATTTCCACCATTCTATCCAACACAATTGTTCCTGCCACCTCTCAACCGTCCACTCACCTCCATACTCCTCCTCGCATGACTGAACCCTTCCAATTCTGACATTATGGTTGCCCTTCAAACTATAATGGCACGATAGCTTCAGCAAGATCCGGAGACTGCTCTGTTGAGAACATTGCTCACATAACAATTTGCTCCCAAGCTGGGAATCGCACCTCCTCCGCTTCATCATGTTCCTCCTCTTCCGCAAGTTCCTAACCCAGGAAAATCTTTCTCTTCTGAAGGATCTTTTCCGTCATTAGTGTCTTAGGATCTTTCTACTCCTTCCTTTTTGTATGACAAAAGGGGAGAATTAAGATAGTTTTTATTCTGTATTTAAATCCCTTTTGTATCTAGGATTGTGCTAAAAGAAAATTGATGATCTATATCTCTTTTGAATTAATGAAAAACAACTTATGTCAAAATTATATGCATGATTAAAATTATGTCAAAATCACTTACTGCATTAATTGAGGGGGAACTATTAAGCTTTTCAAAATTTATATTAGAATCGGAATTTAAATCTAAATTTACATGTTTGTCATCATCAAAAAGGGGGAGATTGTTAAGACAAACTCTCAAATTAAATTTTTGACGAAAATAAACAAAGGTTAATTAAGAACGTTAATTATGATTCTACAATGTTTTGTAAATTTAACTTGTGTTTTTGAGTGAATTAATTCAAAGATAGGATTCAAGCAAAGCAAAGAAAATAGTTTAAAACTGAACATATAAAGAAACAATAATATTCTGGACAAAACGAAGAATAATCTCCAGGTTCAAGACTGATTGCCACAGCCTCTTAACCAATCAATCTCCATTATTTCAACGAAGCTTTTTCCTCTGAATTTTATATCAAGTTCATCAGCACATGGCAAGGAACAAATATGATCCTTTTCAGTCAAAGAAGGCTTTCAAATCATTAAGATAAATGATCTCGAATCAAGCTAGTTAAAACCGTCTGAATCTTATTCAACCAAACTATCAAGAAAGTTTAATCAATCTTGATATGTACAAGACATCAGGAAGATATCCAGAATGATCAAAACTAAATCTCCAGATTGATCATCAATCTCTAGAATGTTCAAACTGTCAAAACCAGATTGATAATCAGTCTATGTTTCTGCAGAATTTCAGCATTGATCTTCTTACTTCTGCAGAGGTTTATAATCATTCACCAAACTAATTTGGACAGCATTAAGGCTCCAGATCGAAGCTGTAACATCAATGATTAAATGAGAAGCTTCAAGGATCATTAAACTCAAAGGAAAACTGATCAAATAAGTCTAAAACAACATCAGTCAAAATAGATTCAAAATGTTCAAAGGCTAGAATATTTTTAATCATATATATTGGTTTTGGTCAAAACTGACAGAGCACTACTAACAACTCTATTGACCATTATTAAATGCTCCAAATGCCTATAAAATAAAGGTCAATGTCCAGGGAAACGGAAGAAATCCAAGTGCTATCAAAATCTCATAAATCATTCACATACTTGAAATTCACATTTTCACAAAGAAGAATCTGTTCTGAACTTTTATATCAGTCATGTTATTACTACTGAATTCTTTGTAAAGAATCGAATCCCAAACAAGAGTTGAGACATCTCAGATTCTATCAAAACAATCTCAACATTATTGTAAAACTCAAACTATAAGAGTTTAAGTATAGTTTGAATAGATTGTAAGAAATCCTATCAAGATTGATATGTGATTAAGTTACTTTCTGGGTGGAAAGAAATAGAGCTTTAAGAGATCAAGGTTAATCTAAGCTAGGTGCTGTAAAACCAAGAAGGTTCTTTGTTTTAAACACTTAGTGGAAAAAAACTCACAGTTGTGAGGACTGGATGTAGCCCGAGTTGGGTGAACCAGGATATACCTTTGTGTGGTGTTCCTTCTCTTATCTCTTTATTTATTAAGCTTAATTGATTAACTGAGATAAAACATAAACTGAATTTCTGTTTTTAAGCTAACCAAGAACGTTCTCCGTTTTCTGTTTTCTTAACCAAGATCATTCTTGAGTTAAATCTTGAGGTTTCTTTATGAATTTTTAAATAGGTACATTTACAATTCAAACCCCTTTCCTTGTAAATCGACAATGTTACTTCACTCTCTTGTTCTCTTGTGTGTTGTGTTTCACCTCATTTTTCTCTACTTAGTTTTTAAATACTTTTTCCCTCTTTTAATCCTTCTAATCCTTAGTTAACGTTTTCTCCTTCATCATAATATCCTCCAGCAGTTTCTTCTTCTTGATTCTAATGCATCCACTTCTTCGCTAAGATCTTCCAACTTTCTCTGCTTCCTCATCATCTTCGATGTCCCTCCGTCGTTCATAAAAGTGGTAACGTTCCTCCGCAGTCAACTTTTGCTTCCCCATCTTCGAATGTCTCGCCGATTCACGATTCACAATCATCCTCTCGGTCCAAAAAAAGTGGCAACGTCCCTCCGCGTTCCGCTTCTGCTTCGTCATCCTCGACTGTCTCGCTGATTCACAATTCGAAATTGTGAAATCTGACCTAGATTATTATCAAATTGTATACATAAAACAAATCTCCGTATCTATTTTGTTGTCATCTTATTATATATTTTTTTTATAAATTTTTTATAACATTATTATGCATTTGTCATTACTTTCAATTTAGGTCAATCAATAATATGAGTAATATTTTACGTTATCAATCATCCTTTCACCTTCATACACAATTATTCAATAATTTCATACATATAAAATTCAATTACTCATTTAATTCTCATTATATTTTTCTATAATATTTTTATAATGCATTTTTTTATTATACGTAATATTTTACACTATCAATTACACTTATGAGTATCAATCTTGCTTGCACAATTATTCCACTTAGGAGTGAGTAATGATTTCATACATTGAAATTCAATTACTCATTAAATTCAATGAAAAAAACTCACCTAATCGTAAATATCATCATAAATGCTTTTTATCATCATACGTGCATTTTTTAATTGTGAGTAATATTTTACACTATCAATTACATAATCAATTACACTTATGAGTAATATTTTACACTATCAATTACATAATCAATTACACTTATGAGTAATATTTTACAGTATCAATTATCCATGCACAATTATTCCACTAATTAAATTTTCAATGAAAAAAACCACATAATCACTCATAAATATTGTCATAAATGTTCTTTATCTAATTCTTTGTATTATCTCAACAGGGTAAGATAATAAATCAGTATGAGTCAGTCAAGATTGCTTTCTCTAAAGAAAGTGGCAACGTCCCTCCAAAGTAACTCTACGAAATCGTGAAATCTTACCTAGATTATTATTAAATTTAATACATAAAGCAAACCTCCAATTTTATTTTGTTATCACCTTATTATGTATTTTTTTTTATAAAATTTTATATATTATTATGTATTTATAATTACTTTTAATTTATGTCAATTAATTATATGACTAATATTTTACGTTATCAATTCTCCTTTCGCGTTCATACACAAATACACAATTACATTCCTCCGCGGTAATTCTTTGAAATCGTGAAATCTTACCTAGATTATTATCGAATTGTATACATAAAACAAACCCAAAATATATTTTGTTGTCATCTTATTATGCTTTATTTATAACATTATTATGTTTAACAATTTTTATAAATATTGATGTTATATCTAAATTTGTCACAACTATTATTATATTATACTTATAAAACTTAAATTAATCGAACAATATTGATTGTCAACAATATATATGGCCATCTCACTTATGTCCATTCAATTACATATTCAAGTGTATGAGTGAAATACTTTTTCATATCAAGTTACAATATTGTATGTAAGTTATTTTTATGAGTTCTCTATATAACAACTATAGTTAGCTTTTTGAGAACTTTTAGTTATACATTTTTATTTGAAAAATATTACTATTTCTCAATACATTTAAATACATCGAAACTAAATTAATGCATATTTAATGAAAATCTATATACCTTCAAGGACATGGATTCATATTTATATATACTTCTATACCTCAAAATGTCAATATCTATCATATGAGTAAGCTATAGATACTTTACTCATAATAACATTGTACACATTATACATAGCAAAGAGACAGACTTTTGAGTTTAAAAAAAAAAAAAAAGACAAATTAAAGCTGCAAATAAAAAGCTCAGCAAATGAACAGATAAAAACAAACATAAGCTAAAATCATGAAAGCATCAGATGTGTAGAAAAAACTCATATGATGAGTAAAAGAAAAGAAGCATCAAACAAAAGATCTGGAAAACTCAAACAGGGGCACAGACAAAGAAAGCAACTAAACAAATAAATAAAAAATCTATAAATACATCTTCTTTAAATTTCAAAAAGGGGGAAGAAAGAAATCGAACAAAAACAAAACACTACCAAAAAAAAAAAAATCAGAGGGAGTATTAACAAACAGAAAAACGCAAAAGCTTCCCTACGAGCAAACGATCGAGATCCTCGATCAAGATTATCGACTTCGGCATCGTGTGCATCAACAACATCTTCCAATCAGAATTGTCTGTTACTTTGGAAACATCGATATCGTAAACATCAAACTTCGCCATTATGGCAACGAAGCTTGATTTTACCGTAGAGAAGGTAACTCCTCTTCCAAACGCGTTTCTTTCATTTTTTTTCCCAACTGATGGGCACAACGGCCGCTCCCTTCTTTGAGTTTGTAAGCAACTAGCTAGCGTTTCATTTGGATGTTTTTAATTTGTTTGTTTTGTTTAGTTGAGCTCGGGCTTTAACAAAAAGTACGGTAAATTTGTTCATCCAAATTCAGCCAATTTAGAGTTAGTTTTAAAAAACAATGTTTCATAACTAAATATTAATTTCATAAAAAACAAAAAAAAAAACACAAACAAATATTTCATTAAAGATTAATTAGATGCGACATCTTTTTAATATTTGAGTTATTAGAACACAAACGGTACAACTTGATAGTTTTAAAACTCTGTTTTTATTTTATTTTATTTATTTATTATTTTTTTAATAAATTAGTATAAAAACAGACTTATAAATTTTTTTAATTAGATGTGTTTTTTATTTTTTTTATTTTTTTATTTTTTATCTTTGAGTTATTAGGAAACAAATTGCTGAAACTTGGCAGTTTTAAATCTCATCTTCATAGATAAATTAATAAATTAAAATTCATAAACAAATTAATTAATAAAAATTATTATTAAAGGTTAACTAAAAATGACATATTTTTTTAATCCATGAGTAGCAAAACATAATTTATAATTCTAAAACTTATTTTTATAAATAAGAAAATATAAAATCAACTTTTTAAATTTGATTAATTACATGTGATCTTTTTTTTAATATTTGAGTTGTTGAAACACAAGTTGTACTACTTGGTGGTTTTAAAATTCAACTTTAAAATCGAAAATAATATAAAACATTCTTAAAAGGATTAACTAAATTAGACATTTTTTTATTCTGAGTTTTTGAGACACATGTTGTACAGCTTGAGAGTCCTAAAACTCACATAAAAAAAAATTTGAAGTCAAACAAACTCATTTTCTTTTCTCGTCAAACATTTTTTTTTAAATATAACAAAACCGATTTTCTTTATAATAATAGAATCAACATATCAACATTTTCTACCCAAGAACTACGTTGTTTTGATTTCTCCATCGCACCGACAGATACGTGGGAGCAAGATCACATTCTTGTCAAGCACATTAATAAAATTTTTTTTTTTTTTTGTCCTTTATTTGTTAAGCACACATTTATTCCAAAATCATATTTTTAAAAACAAATTGTTATTCATATTTAATAAGAAGGAGAAATAAATATACATAAGTTAATATTAATCTTGCACAATTAGTCATAGGTAACCGTTGTTTTAACGAATGTCGTAGGGTGTTAATACCTTTCCTATGCATAATCGACTCCAGAACTCAAAATTTGGTTTCAAATATCATTTTTTCTATTTTTAAGGGTTTTCCAATATTTTCCCTATTTTAAAATAAATTTTGGTGACGACTCCATTGAATCTGAGAAACACTCGAAATTTTAGACCGCGACAGCTAACGACTCCACTGGGGATATTTTGGAGAGTCAAGTCTAACAAATTAATTGTGCATAATTTTTAACTTTTCTATATTTGTTTGCTTTTCATTTTATTTTATTTTATGTGTTTATTATTTCTTAATAAGTATTAGTTAACATTATAATATTTTTTTTAAGTTTGTAGATCATTTTTATTTATTTATTTATTTATTATGTATATATGTTTTGTTGTCATTATGGAGTTATTGAATCATTCTTATTCCACACCCTACACTTTTACTAAGACACACACTTATGAGTTGAACCTTATACCCGGGTTAGAACAAAACTTAAGTTTAGTTTCGAGATTGTGTAGTGGTAGCATTCTGGATGTACATCTTGTTTGGTTAGCATGAAGATCTCACCTAAAGTTTGATCTTGTTGAGGATATTGTCACTCCAAATAGTTTACCTATTGTTGTTGGCAATAATCCAAAATAGGGTTACTGGCTCTAGGAACCGTGTTTAGAACTATAGAGTCACCCTTGTGAGAGCTTCACTACACAAGCCAATAGATCACTTCATCATAAAAATATCCATAAGCAACAAGAATACCTCACACATTCATTCAAAATGTTATATATTCACAACAGTCATTATGCATAATTGCATCCATATCTCATGACATTGTTTCTTTTGAAAAATGAATTGGCATTTTGCATCAATTTTTAGGATTGTTGGGGAAACATAAGGACCTTAGTCATGTGTTAAATTAAAGTGGACAATGGGATCGGAAAAAAGAAAAACTTTACTTTTAAAGTTCAAGCAACCTGATTTGAAAAGTTTAAAAGGCATCAGCAATCAAATGAAAACTATACAATGTGAGAGTTTCTTTCACAAATATGGGAAGATCCTAAATCTCTTGGCAGTGAATGTGCAAATAGGGGCCCTCACTACATTGGCTCAGTATTACGATCCTCTCTTAAGATGTTTCACCTTTCAAGACTTTAAGTTGGCCCCGACATTAGAGGAATTTGAACGAATATTAGGTTACTCCCTAGAGAAAGGAAATCCTTATCGATATATTGGGAAACCACCGAGTTTTGGTGCAATTGTTGAAGTGTTGAAAATCGACATAAGAGAGTTGGCAAGTACAAAAGAGGAAAAAAGAACCATTCATGGTTTTTTAAGAAAATATCTAGAGCAAAAATGCCAGGATTTAGTCGTTAAAAAAGAATAGAGTCTTTTATAGATGTTTTGGCACTGATTATCTATGGTATTGTTTTATTCTCAAACCTTGATAATTTTTTAGATTTTGTTGCCATCAATGTCTTCTTAGCTTTTCACAAACATAAACAAAATTCAGTTCCCGCGATTCTTGCTGATGTATACTACTCTCTACATATGTGACATGAGAAGAAAAGGGGACGAATTTTGTCTTGTGTTTCCAATGTTGTACATCTGGTTCACGTCTCATATGTTCAAGAAATGGTATCATGTTGGAATTAAAAATAATCGTGAATGGGCTCATAGTATAGCTAGCCTTACTGGGGACACAATTTCATGGTATCATAGAGAACAAGGGGTGGATGAAGTAATATGTCAATGCGGAGATTTCCCAAATGTACATCTCATGGGAACCAAAGGATGTATTAATTACAATTCGACGGTAGCTCTGAGACAGCTTGGCTACCCAATGTTGGAAAAACCAGATGATAAGTCGTTGGAAGCATTTGCTTTGCACAATACTGGTATAGTAGACTCATCAATGTTGCGAAGGATAAGTCAAGCTTGGGAAATGATCATTAGAAAAGGAAAAGTACTCGGATGCAGAAGTTGCAGCACAAAAGAACCCTATCAATAATAGCACAAAAGAACCCTATCAATAATGGGTAAAGAACAGAGTCCAAGAAATCAAGTTGCCTTTCCACAGTACACCCTCGAGTGATCAGGAAATACCTGAACCTACCCTTGTTGCCAGTGAAGAAATAGAAGAACTCAAAGCATCATTGTTAAAATCTGAAGAGGAGAAAAAGAGCTACAATTGAAGTTAGAAAAAGTCTCCCAAGAGAATGAGAACTTACGATTAGAAAATACATGTAAGAGTCAATTTATTGAAAGAAGCAACAAGAGGCTTAAAATCGAAAGAGAAATTCCATGTTTTTTAAGAGCGAATAAAAGCAATTGATGGGCATAATGTATATGGTCTCGAAGCTTTTGATATGTGTTTGGTTCCCGATGTGATTATCCCTCCAAAGTTCAAGGTTCCTGAGTTTGAAAAATACCAAGGCGCCACATGTCCTAAAAATCATAAGACTATGTATTGCAAAAAAATGGATTCTCATGCTCATAAAAAAAAAACTTCTCATTCACTTTTTCCAAGATAGTTTGAGTGGGGCATCGTTAAGATGGTATATGGATCTCAAGCGAAATAGAATTCGTTCGTGGAAACACTTGGCTGATGTCTTCTTGAAACAATACAAGTACAACATTGACATGGCCCCTGATAGGATGCAATTGTAAAATTCATTGAAAAAGGACAACGAAACTTTCAAAGAATACGCACAACGCTGGAGAGAAAAGGCATCAGGTGTAGAACCTCCTTTATCTAAAAGAGAAATGGTTGGAATGTTTATGGATATTTTCCAGTCTCCTTTTTATGATAAGATGATTGAGAGTATGTCATCAAACTTTTTTGACCTAGTCATGATAGGAGAAAGCATAGAAAGTGGGATGAGGAGTGGCAAGATCGTATGTGCAGCAAGTGGCGTGAAGAGACCCCAAACAACAATCATAAAAAAGAAAGAAAAGGATGTTAACGTTGTAATGGTATACCTAAGAGTCTCTTATTTTCCATCCATGAATTCTCATTGACCTCCAAATTTCCAACCCCCGAAACCCCAAACTCCTTACATTCCCTATCCATATGTGGTTGGAACCTCACAAGCTTCATACCCTCAATATCACCCTTCAAGACCACCTTTTTATCAATCATCCCTGGTTCAACCACCACTTGTCACGTTTTCCCAACAAAACCAATGGAACCAAAATCCAATTCTGAAACACTACAAATCACCAGTTCACTAAGAAAATAAAGATCACTCGTTTTGACCCAATTCCCGTGACATACAGCCAATTGTTGTCTCACCTATTCCAGAATTCAATGGTAGTCTTGAGGCCAAAGACACCTCTGGAACCACCATTCTTGAAATGGTATAACCCAAACGCCAAATGTGAATACCATGTAGGAGCTGTAGGGCATTCTGTTGAAGATAGTCAAACCCTAAAATCTAAAGTGCAAGAACTGATTAATGCAAAATAGCTTACCTTTAAGGAAGACGGTCCCAACGTAGGAAATAATCCTTTGTCGGGCCACGGAGATACCGTTGTCAATTTCATTGAAGAAGAGATAGACCAATATAAAAAAGATTATCACGTATCGACCATAGAGTCGTGCATAGAAAATAAAATATTTTTTCCAAGACCATTGGAAATCCTCTATAGAAAAGAGAATCCTAAGCCAACTCCTAGTGGGAAAAATGCAATAATTGTTCAAGAAACAACTTATTTTCCTTATGAAAATAACAAGGCGGTACTATGGAGTTATGAAGTTATATCTCGTTTAGTCAATAATCAATCAGGTGATAACTTTAAACCTCAAGGTACTAATGTCACCAATATTTCAGGGATTGGTAGGATGACTCAGAGTGGTCGAGTATACACTCCTGAACAACTTAAGAAAAAGGAGGGTCATGGAGAAAAAGGGAAATAAGTTGTGTATCATGCCATAAAATAACCAGAAACATGGAAAAAGACACTGCCTGAAGAAGAAGCTAACGAATTTTTGAAGTTTATCAAGCAAAGTGAGTATAAGGTGGTAGATCAACTAAATCAAACCCCTTTCAAGATATGTTATTTCTTTGTTATTAAACTATGTAGTGCAAAGAAGGGCATTGATAAAAGTTTTAAACGAGGCTCATGTTACTCATGATATCATTGTCGACCAGTTTGATGGAGTTATCGGTAATATCACCGCCAGTAGCAGCATGAGTTTGAGCGATGGTGAATTACCAACTGAGGGGATATAGCATAATAAGGCAATACACATCTCTGTGAGGTGTCATTATCATATTCTTACATGAGTGCTAGTTGATAACGGTTCATCGTTAAATGTCATGCCGAAGTCAACACTATCAAACTATTCGTTGATGGGGTTTGTTTGAAGTCAAGTGCTATGGTGGTGAAAGAGTTTGATGGATCCAGAAGACAAGTTGTTGGTGAGATTGACCTGCTGATTCAAATCGAATCCCATAACTTTGGAATAACCTTCCAAGTGGTGGATATTAAGCCAACGTACAGTTGCCTTTTAGGGAGACCGTGGATTCACGCTGCTGGAGCAGTGACATCCACCCTTCATCAAAAGATAAAGTTTATAATGAACAATAAGCTGGTGAAAATATTTGGGGAAGAAGATATGATAGTAAGTCATAAATCTTAAACAAGCTACATTAAAGACACTGAGGAAGCCATAGAGACTACCTTCCAAGCATTAAAAATCGCCAATGTTCTCTTCATGGGTGAAGGATTTCGCTTAAAAGAACCAAAACTATCTACCACATCATTGAAGTCTACAAAATCCATGTTAGAAGGAGGAGTTTTTGTTAAATTTGGAAAATTGATAGAAATACCATAAAATAACGATAGGTACGGTTTGAGATATGTACCTACTAAAACTGACAAAGAAAAGGTTATGAAGGAAAAAATAGAAAGCAGAATGGCTCATTTGGAAAATCAGGTACCAAATTCACAAAAGATTTATATTTGTGACATTCACCAAACATTTCAAAGCGTTCGAATAATATATGTGGATCAGGTGGCTGTTGCGGAAGAGGATCACGTTGATGGTGATATCCTCAAATTGGTGTACCCTTGTCCTCCAAACACTAGTCTCAACAATTGGAAGATTATCGAGTTTCCCGTGTTTGTTAATTCATTTTCAAAGTAATTGTATATTTTGACTTCGTTTGCTCTGTCCAAGTCTATAAGGATAACTGATTAGGGCGCATGTATTTCAATTCCATACTTATTATCAATAAATACATTTTTTAATTCTCCGACTATTTTTGTTTTTCTCTTTTCTTTTTTGGCAATCCTTATTCATATTTTCTTTTTTACTTTTTCTTCTTAATTTAAACAATGCAGAGTCGAAAATGAATATGTTGAAAATAGCAGCGCTAGACCATTTTCTTGTAATTTTGAATGCCCAATTAATCACACTAATGAGGATTGTGAAGAAGATTGTGAGCATCCCCCAGAACTAGAAAGGTTAATTGAACAGGAAGCTAAGATAATCCAACTCTATCAAGAACATGTTGAGGTGGTCAATTTTGGGACTGAACATAATAAGAAAGAAAATAGAATTGGTATGTCTGTGAAAGAAAGTGAAAGAGAAAAGTTGGTTAAACTTTTATTTGATTATGTGGATGTCTTTGCATGGTTATCTCAAGATATGTCTGGGCTAGATACTAACATAGTTGAACACAAGCTACCACTCAAGTCTGAATGTGCTCCAATTAAACAAAAATTGAGGAGAATGAGACCTGATATGTCACTTAAAATTAGAGAAGAGGTCAAGAAGCAATTTGATGTTGGTTTCTTAGCAGTAGCAAAATATCTTCAATGGATTGCTAATATTGTCCCAGTTCCAAAAAAGGATGGAAAGGTTCGAATGTGCGTTGATTATCGGGATTTAAATAAAGCTAGTCCTCAAGATTATTTTCCTTTGCCTCACATTGATGTCCTAGTAGAATGCACTGCTCAATATTCTCTTTTCTCTTTCATAGATGGTTTCTCAAGGTATAATCAAATCAAGATGGCTCTCAAAAATATGGAAAAAACTACATTCATCACACAATGGGGCACTTTCTGTTATAAAGGGATGTCATTTGGATTAAAGAATGTTGGGGCAACCTATCAAAGAGCAATAGTAACTTTGTTTCATGACATGATGCATAAGAAAATAGAGGTTTATGTGGACGATAAGATTGTAAAATCTCGAACCGAAGAAGACCATGTTGTTAACCTTCAAAAGTTGTTTGTGCGACTAAGGAAGTTCAGACTCTGTTTAAATCATGCTAAATGCACTTTTGGGGTAAGATCAGTCAAGTTACTTGGGTTTATCGTTAGTCAAAAAGGGATAGAAGTGGACCTAGATAAAGTAAGAGCAATATAGGAAATGCCCACACCACGCACGGAAAAAGAAGTTTGTGGCTTTTTGGGTAGATTGAATTACATTGTCATGTTCATATCGCATCTCATCGCTACATGCGAGCCAATTTTCAAGTTGTTGCGTAAAGACGAAAAGGTTGAATGGAATGGGAATTGTCAAAAAGCTTTCGAAAAAATTAAGCAGTACTTGTCAATACCTCCAATCTTAGTGCCTCCAGTTCCAGGAAAACCACTTATTATGTACTTAACAGTACTTAATGAGTCAATGGATTGTGTACTAGGGCAACATGATGAATCTGGTAAGAAAGAACATGTTATTTATTATTTGAGCAAAAAGTTCACCAGCTGTGAAACAAGGTATTCATTGCTTGAACAAACATGTTGCGCATTAGCATGAGCTGCTCGCCGGTTGAGGCAATACATGATATATCATACAACTTTCTTGGTGTCTAAAATGGAATCAATTAAGTATATCTTTGAGAAACTTGTTCTTGCTGGAAGGATTGTCCGTTGGCAGATGTTGTTATTATAATATGATTTGGTATACGTTACACAAAAAGCTATTAAAGGAAGTGTCCTAACAGAGTACTTGGCTAATAACCTGTATAAGATTATCAATCAATGCAGTGTGAATTCCCCGATGAAGGCATCATGACTTTATTTGAAGAGACTGAATCACCTGATAAAGATAAATGGATGTTGGTGTTTGATGGTGCTTCTAATGCATTAGGGCATGGAATTGGAACCATTTTGATTTCCCTAGAGAACCAGTTCACTCCATTTACGGCTAGATTGTGTTTTGATTGCACAAACAATATTGCATAATATGAGGCATGTGTCATGGGAATTAAAGCAACCATTGAATCAAAGGTAAAAGTTCTTGAGGTATATGGAGACTCATCTTTGGTCATCCATCAAACAACAAGAAAGTGGGAAACTCGAGATTCCAAACTGATTTTGTATCATACACATATCAAAGAACTGGTAGAATACTTCGAGCATATCATTTTTCACCATATTCCTCGAGAAGAAAACCAATTGACTGACGCCCTGTCCACATTGTCATCGATGTTGAAAATAAGCGTTAGTTAGGATGTGTCGGTCATAAAAATTCAACAAAAGGATAAGCCAACATATTGCTTATCGATAGAAGAAGAGTTTGACGGCAAGCCATAACTTTATGATATCAAATCATATTTTAAGAATAAGGAATATCCATTGGGTACTTCAGAGAACGACAAGAGGGTTTTAAGAATGTTGCCAATGAACTTCTTCTTAAATGGTGATGTGCATTAGAAGAAAAATCACGATATGGTTTTCCTCAGATGTGTGGATCAAGCGGAAGCAGAGAAAATCATTCAAGAGGTTCACGAAGGTTCTTTCAGAATCCATGCAAACGGGCACGCAATGGGAAGAAAAATATTAAGAGTTAGCTACTATTGGTTAACCATGGAGTCCGATTGCTTTAGTTACGTAAAAAAATGTCACAAATGTCAAATCTATGCTGATAAAGTACATGTACTACCCACCTCTTTCAATTTTTTAACATCACCATGATCATTTTCAATGTGGAGAATAGATGTTATTGGACTCATCGAGTCTAAGGCTTCAAATGGGCACCAGTTTATCCTAGTAGCTATTGATTATTTAATAAAATGGGTTGATGTCGCTTCTTATGTCAATGTGACGAGAAGTGTAGTTGTCAGATTCATCAAAGGAGAATTGAGTTGTCAGATTCTAAATATTTTGACATTTGGAAAACAAATACACGGGAACTCGATAGATTCCCAACATGTATGGGTGCATATAAGAAAAATGAAGAATAATCATTTTAAACAATGGACTTTGTTTTACCTTGAAAAAAGGGGGGGGGGTGGGGAGGGGGGGGGGGGGGGGGGGCCCCACGAGACATACTAGAGTCGTCATGCAAAAAATGGTTGTTATCTTCATTCATCCATTGAATCTTGTGGGCATAGAAGATAATAAGGATCGGGGAATCAAAGAAATGAACAAGAATTGATCATTAATTCATGACACACATAAATCAAGCATAATTTACTCATACTCACATGATTCATGCATCTTCATTCACACTTTACCTATACTCGACAACCTTGCATAATGCATAACACACACATGAATCATTCATACCTTATATTTATACTTTATATATACTTGACAACCATTAACATTCGCATTGCAAATATCATATAAATATTCTCCCTCTTTATCTACCTTCAAGATTGGACCAACTACCTTTGTTCATTTTTGTCGATCTACGCATCGGTAACCAACCTGAAGACGATCATTTTTTATTTTTATAGATCTACTCCCCAGTAAACAATATGAAGACGATCACTTTCATTTATGTCGATCTACACATCGGTAACCAATCCGAAGACGATTATTTTTTATGGATCTACGCATCGGTAAACAATCCAAAGACGATCACTTTCATTTATGTCGATCTACATATCGGTAACCAATCCGAAGATGGTCATTTTTTTACTTCTACGGATCTACGCATCGATAAACCATCCGAAGACGATAACTTTCATTTATGTCGATCTACACATCGGTAACCAATCCGAAGCAATCATTTTTTTACTTCTATGGATCTACGCATCGATAAACCATCTAACGACGATAACTTTCATTTATGTCGATCTACGTATCGATAACCAATCCGAAGACGATCATTTTTTACTTTTATGGATCTATATATCGGTAAACAATTCGAAGACGATTATTTTTACTCATGTCGATCTACGGATCAATAATCAATCTGAAGACAATCTTTTTCCACATTTAAAAAAAATTGCATCATTCTCACTTTAACATTTCAATGGCACTTTAATACATGCATTTGTTATTGGAGAAAATTTAGGTCTTTATATTTACTTATCTTTTACTTTTACCTGATAACATTAAAATGAAAACCATTATTATTCATATTTTTCAAGTAAAATATAATTAAATAGGGGCAGCTGTAGTACTCCAATTTTTTCCAATTTATTAGAAATAATTCAAAAAGTAATAATATCAATTTTATTATATATATCAAATTTTTTGATTTTTGTCTTCATAATCATTAATACAAAAAAGGAATATATATATATATATATATATATATATATATATATATATATAAATAAAAATAATTAAC
>NC_021161.2:42159025-42163176 GCF_000331145.2 Cicer arietinum
TACAAGAAAGGAATATATATATATATATATATATATATATATATATATATGGAAATAAAAATAATTACCATAAATAGGCTCATTATGTCTCATCAATTTACAATGTCAAATCAAAGAACAGTTTAAAAACCAAATCAATTACAAATTTAAAAATTAAGCCAAATCAAATTACAATAAAAATTAAGCCAAACCAAATCAAACTAAGCCAGCTGCTCCAGCCTGTTTGGTCTGTGTTTTGTTCTCTACTGTTGCTTGCTATTGCTCACTGTCAAGCCTTGTTCTGTTGATGATGACTGTTATTGATTCACAAGTCTTGCTCACTGATACATTTATACCTGTTGTAACTAATTAGAGAAATAAAAATATAATTTTTATAAGTCAGTCATTGTACACATTATACATAGCAAAGAGACAAACTTTTGAGTTTTAAAAAATAAACTAAAACAGAAATTAAAGCTGCAAATAAAAAGCTCAGCAAATGAACAGATAAAAACAAACATAAGTTAAAACCATGAAGGCATCAAATGTGTAGAAAAAACTCAGATGATGAGCAAAAGAAAAAAAGCATCAAACAAGTATCTGAAAAGCTCAAACAGGGGCACAGACAAAGAAAACAACTAAACAAATAAGAAAAATACTAAAACAGGAAAAAAAAAAAAAAAAAAGAATTCTATTTTTATAGAGAATAAATTTAAAAAAGGTCATAATTTTATATCGACTAAAAATATATTTAATTCTAATTTAAATGCTTCCATTTTATTTGTCGTGTACATCAACAACGTGTTCTAATCAGAATTGTTTGTTACTTTAGAATTGTTTGGGCTTTAACAAAAAGTAAGGTAAATATGTTTATGCAAATTCAGCTCATTTAGAGTTAGTTTTAAAAAACATTACTTCATAACTAAATATCAATATCATACAAAAAAAAAAAACACAAATAAATATTTATTTAAAGATTAATTAGATGCGACATCTTTTTAATCTTTGATTTGTTATGACACAAGTGGTACAACTTGATAGTTTTAATACTCTTTTTTTTATTTTATTTTATTTACTTATTACTTTTTTAAATAAATTAGTATAAAAAAGACTTATAAATATATTTAATTAGATGTGTTATTATTATTTCTTTTATCTTTGAGTTATTATGACACAAGTTGCGACAACTTGGCGGTTCTAAATCTCATATGCATATATAAATTAATAAATTAAAACTCATAAACAAATTAATAAATTAAAATTATTATTAAAAGTTAACTAAAAATGATATTTTGTTTTAAACCATGAGTAGCATAATATAATTTATAATTCTAAAACTTATTTTTATAAATAAGTAAATATAAAATCAAATTTTTAAATTTGATTAATTACATGTGATGTTTTTTTAATCTTTGAGTTGTTGACACATAAGTTGTACTAATTGGTGGTTTTAAAACTCAATTTTAAAATAAAAAATAATATAAAACATTCTTAAATGTATTAACTAGATGAGATTTTTTTTATTATATGTTTTTGATACACGAGTTGTACAGCTTGATAGTCCTAAAACTCGCATAAAAAAAATAATTTTAGTTCATTTTCTTTTCTCGTCAATTTTTTAAAAAATATAACAAAACCAATTTTCTTTATAAAAAATGAATCAACATATCGGCATTTTCTATCCAAGAACTAAGTAGCTTTGATTTTTCCAACGCACCGGAAGATATGTAGAAGCAAGATCACATTCTTGTCAAGCACATTAATAAATTTTTTTTTTTTTTTTGTCCTTTATTTGTTAAGCACACATTTATTCCAAAATGATATTTAAAAAAATAATACTAATTGTTATTCATATTTAATAATAAGGAGAAATAAATATATTTAAGTTAATATTAATCTTGCACAATTAATCGTAGGTAACCGTTGTTTTAACGGATGTCGTAGGGTGCTAATACTTTCCTTAAGCATAATCGACTCTCGTATTCAAATTTTGGTTTCAAATATCATTCTTTTCTATTTTTAAGGGTTTCCCAATATTTTCCCTCAATATTTTCCCTATTTTAAAATAAATTTAGGTGGCGACTCCATTGAATTCGAGAAACACTCGAATTATTAGACTGCGACAGTGTGAACTCGCCAAAAACTGAATTTTAGTTAACTACACGCTAGCGAACAAAGAAATGACGAAACGAACGTATTTGGCTACTATTGGATATTATTTTATCTCGTTTCAAAGACACTAGCAAAACTCATACCAATATAATGTGAATCGAAAACTTATATTTTTCACATCTATAAACAAAATACTTGGAGTTTAAATTGAAACACTTTAATCTCAATCTCAATTTTCATAAAAATGAAAAATATTTATTCGTAAAAGATGTCGCTTTGTCAATATTAGTCTTTGCAATTATTCATAAGTACTAACTTAATTGACAAATGTCAATATTATTAAGTTGGACGTCTTGTTCCGAATTCAACTCTATCACCTCACTATTATATGAGTTAATTATGATAGAATTTACTATTCTTTTGTGTGTATGCAATTATTATTGTGATCGTGATGTTGTTTGATTTGGTGATTCGGCATATACTTAATTTACATCCTAAAAACAAAATTTTGATATAGGGATTCATTTATAGGATAAAGTAATCAATTTACTCAATGAATGACTAAACATTTATTTTATTCATGAATACCAAATTGAGATCCAATTTGTATATTAAACACAAACATTTATTGGTATAATTAGAAGCCATAGAAGATTATTGAATTATTTAATGAACATAAGTTTCAAAGGCAACAAGCTTAATGGAGTGATTTGATTCATTCTCATTTACGAGTGCATCATATTGGTTTGAAATTCCGGAAGCGTTGGTGGCAGAAAAGATGAGGTAGAATTGGTGGACGTCATCTGGAAAATAATATTCAGCTTTGAGGATTTTCTCGAACTTCAACTGATCCTTACCAGTTTGCTTTACATGCTCGACAACGGCGAAATTTCCCAAATCGGCCAATTTTGGGTTGTTCACGTCTTTGATAGGTAAGAAAACGCTTGGCAAAATTATATTCGCTGTTGCTGTAGATGCCAACAAAACAACCATTAGAACACCAAGGGATTGGATTTGAACCTTCATCATTCTTCTATTGTTAACTGTTATCTTTTCAAACTGTGCTACTGTGAGTTAGCCTCACTCAATTATCTTCTTATATATACACTCACATGTAATAAAATATATATAAAATTTTGATAAAATACTTTTATGACTCGTTTTTATTTTTATATATTTTTGGAGGGAAACTGTGTATATATATTATAAAGTAGTTATCCAAGTTTATAATATCATTATTTTTAGCTATTAGAAAATAAATCAGTCAAACTAATACTGTGTATATATATTAGTGTTTCTAAGTGACTTTTTCAAAAAATTACATTATATATTCCTAAATACCCATCCATAAAATATGTTAGAATTAGAAATTTGTTGGTGTGACTTTGACTTTCAACTAAAATGTTTCAACCTAATATGTAAAAAAAAAAAAACAAAGAGAACTGAGACCATTAATATTGATAAAAATAAAATAAAATACATTCTTTTTTTTTTTTTTTTTTTTATCGTTAAAATTTAGGATAAGAGTAAGAGGCCTCTATTGAAGGGTTAGAACACTTTATGACTTAAAAAACACTAACAAAAAAAATTTACTCTTAGAGCATCTCCAACAATAAACTCAACATGAATTCATTAAATAAAGCACATTGTACCATATATTTTGAAACAATTCATTCATTTTTTACGGCAACATAAACTCAATATGAATTCATTAAATAAGACAAATTTTGCCATATATCTTAAAACAACTCATTCATTATTTTATGGCAGCCGTGAACTCTACTCATTAAATAGGTCCGACAACTTTAATTTATATATTAATATTATTTATATTTAGTTTTAGGCTAAATTACATATGTGGTCCTTTAACTTAATTTCAGGTAACGTTTTAGTCCTTTATCTTTTTTTTTCTTCCCGATTTAGTCCTTTATTCCTAACAATATCAAATAAAGTATGAACATATGAGTTTATTTGAAGATTTGAGTTACGAATTTAATGAAATTTGTATTATATTGAAAAATATAATTAATTTTATGAGTTTTGATTGAATTTTTTTTTTT